>NW_025883716.1:4519-16279 GCF_002878395.1 Capsicum annuum
TTAATTCCATGAGTTATCTCAAGAAATCATGAAAACTAATTTATTTTGTAGTATTATTCATATGAACTTTATGTTGAGTTCTTGAAATTTCAAGTTGGACGTTGATGATCATGTTGTTGGTGTTGGATGATTCCCAAGTTGGAATCTTTAAGTTATTTTATGAAACATATTAGTATATAAGTTGAAATTCATAAATTTGGTGGTTTAAGATTTGTTGAATTGATGATTTACCCATGTCTAAAATTGTACATGTAAGCTGTTTGATAATATGCCTAAGAAACTAGAAATCATGTAATATAGCTAAATTGTGAATAAATGATGGATTCATGATACACCTCTATGTCCAAATGGTTTCCATGCTATGAAGGTGTCTTGTAAACCTTGTTGGGTTGTTCATGAACTAGCTCTATGAATTTATGCCATGTCTATTTGCAATCCCATTTACGTACAAGATTATGATAACCATGTATGTATGGTATTGTGGATTGTTGATGTTGGTCATGTATTCAAGAAAGTCATGTTTTGTCAGTTTCCTTCTATCGAGTCCTGGGGGTACTTGTACCCGAATCATGTTTTCACGATACTCTCAGTAAAGCCATGTTCAGTAGACTTCAGTCAGTCTCATGACTCAGGAAAACTTATAAAAAGGCAGTATCAGTTCAGTTTTACTCAGTACTCAGTAATCTACGTAATCTCAGTAATATTCTATCAGTCTATGGAATTCAGTAAATCTCAGTATTAGTATAGTTTAGTTCAGTATTCAGTTCAGACATCAGTAAACTCAGTCAGCTAACAGAACTCAGTAAAATTTAGTCAGTTAACAGAATTCAGTAGTGTTCTGTTAGTCATCAGAACTCAATAAACTCAGTCCATGTTCAGTTCAGTTAAACAGAACAATCAGTAACAGTTCAGTTAATTCTAGTATGAACTAGGAAATCAGTTCAGTATAATCAGTTCAGTGTCATTCAGTTGGGAGTAGGATTCAGCATCTAGTGAACCCAAGGATGGGAACTCACCTGCCAGTAGAGGGTATGATTCTTAGAAGCAGTCCTTGCGTTCCAGAACTATGTAGCCAGCATAGGTTGTGACATCAATACCTGTCAGTTGAGGGTAGGTGAGGTGGCTTAACCTGTCAGATGAGGGTTCCCACCGTTCTCATTAGAGTACCTTCTAGATGAGGGTCACTCACAGATTATCCTTACCAGTGGCGCGGTATTGACACCCTTCCAATCAAGGTAGAGATTGGACCCCATCTTAGCTATTATAGCGTATTTGGGGCATGTCGGTTAGATAACTACTTCCTATAGTTTCAGTATCAGTCTCAGTAAAAGAACTCAGATAGTTCTTCAGGATATCAGGACTGACAGATATAGTTAACTCAGATACAGTACGAAACTCAGCTAGTTCCATCAGATTCAGGACTTTCAGATACAGTCATTCATGCTATTAGTTATCAGAACTTATGTTATCAGATATATCAGTTATCAGAATTTAGTTATCAGTCATGATATGCTATCAGTAAATACATGTCATCAGTATTCATACTCAGTAATCATATTATCACGAACTCAGTTTTAGGATTGTTATATACGGTCAATTAGATCAGTTCTTCATAATCAGAACTATCAGAAACAGTTATTTTCTTTATCAGTAATATAACATCAGCTCCTCTTTATTCTGTAAACTCAGATGTCAGTAAATCAGTACACAGAATTCAGTATCCAGTACTAGTACAGTTTCAATTACAGTTATTATGTATTTATGCATGTATTCTCACGTTCATGTTAGTCAGTATTGTTCATACTTATGAACCCTATGCATTAACCTACCTCACTTGCATACCAGTACATTCGAAGTACTGACGCATACTTTTCTCGCGTTATGGTGTCTTATACCATAGGTTTGGACGCACGGGATCCAGAGCTCCCTTAGCAATTTCAGAGTCAGACAGCAGCAGTAATTAACAGTGAGTCCTCATCTTTCGAGGACAATTATGTTATTATTCATATCACTATTTCAGTTTTCATTTTATTTCAGTAGACGGAGTTAGTTTGGAACATGTCCCCTCAACTCCTTATTCAGTTCAGTTTAGAGGTTTTCAGACTACAGCATGTCAGACAATTATTTCAGATTTATGTTGGTATTGTTATACCATTTTTAGATATTATTTTATCAGATGTTTATTCAGATTTGAACCTTATGGCCTTATAGTATTATGTTTTCGCATATTTTACAGTATGGTTATTCAGTGCTCAGGTACAGATATAAATTATGAGTTAGCTTGTGGTCCTTCGGAGTCATGGGCACCGTGTAGTGTTTCGGTTCAGAAAATCGGGGCGTTACAAAGAGCCTCTTTATGGCATGGCACATGCAATATGTATGTATTTTTGCTGAATATTCTTTGAAGTCATTCTCTCTATTTCTTCCTCTAGGTGTAACCATTCCAAGATTCTGTACTTAATACTGTACTTTACTTGTTTTTCAATTAAGTTGTGAGAAGGAAATGTCTATAGGCTGATGAGGGAAGGGGTGTTAATTATTTGATTAATAAGCATATTATAATCTATCTCTATAATCTATAATATATTAAAAGTGTGAAGGGTCTTAGAAATGTTGTTTGAACTTTTTGCCCTTCATTAAAAGTCTTTGGTTTAGACAAAATAGTCTTTTCACTATTTTTATAATATTTAAGAGTTGAAAATCAATTAAATATATTTATGACAAAATATTTACATATTAAAAAGCATGTTTTTATTTCGGTAAAAAACGTACAATCTAATTTTCTTTTCTTGGTTTTTTGATGGACTCCTAATTATATGGGAACTCAAACTCCTATATATGGAAACTTTTCTTCTTTTAGCTCTTGTTTACGGTTTTTTTTCTTTTTTATTTGTATAAAATCCTAAAATATAATTTATGTGACTCCAAAATGTAAAGAAAGTCAAATTCCTAGATACATGATGAGCTTTCATACTACCTTTTCTAAATGTTTTTTTGTCATTATTTTATTTTTATCCTCAAATTTTCAATTGAAATCTTCTACTATCATAATTAAAGTGGAAAAATAATTAACTGATTTGAAAACTAATAATTAGATGACTATTTTTATGAGAATAACTAGTTTTTTGATAATTGATATTTTTTTATTAGTTTGAGAATTCTAAATCAACTAAATTTTATTTTAAAAAGATTTACAAAAATTTATAAATAAATATAAAAATGTTAGAATAAAAAAAAATTAAAAAGTACCAAATTTTTGAAAGTTTTAAGTACATAATAAGAATGTAATCAATGATTTTGTAAAAATTTGTCTTTAAAAATAAAAAAAATTATCGTACCACAGTGCATGGTTCAAATTGATTTGTTTCTCTTAGCCCCTGACAACAAGAGAAAGAGGTACTGCATGGAAAACGCAAAAATGATTAACCATCAACCACTTTAAACTTGTGGCAAAATATATATATGTCCTTACACTAAAATATATGTTTATGTTTACATTATTATACTAAAGTGTGAAGTTGTTTTGAAAAGTAATTTAAATTTTTTGCACTTTATTAAAAATCTCCACAATAGAAAAATAATTTAATTTTAAATAATCAAACGTTACTCATGCGAGGCACATGCAGTTAAACTAGTAAATTTAAAGGATGTATATATGGAAGTATTGAGATGGTAAAAGAATATAAAAATAAAGAGGAAGAAGATGTTAATTGGCATAAAATTTGGAGTAAAATGTGGATTTTAATTTACTGATTTTAGGCAAAAATTAGGACAAAGCAATTAAAAAAATATTGGCAAAATATCAAGTAAAAAATTAGAGGTGAATATTTGCATAGATTTGTCAATCATTGCAAATAATGAAGAGAATTATATTCTAACTTACAAAATATATTAAATGTTTATTAAATAAAATATGAGAAAGTGCAATTTTTATAAAAATCTCTTATGCGTTAGAATGGATATGTCTTATGTATAAAAATGAAGATCTCTTATAAAAAGTCTGTAAAACTAAATAAAAAAAAAAAAATTACAACATACAAAATCAGTTCTCTTCAATAATATAACCATGTACAAAAGTTTATATTATCTATATGTATATATTGCGAAAAAAGGGATAATAAACAAGTAATTTCACCTATATTTAATATATATTTAATAATAATAATAATATATATATTACTCTTATATATAAATGAAGAGTTTTGGTACTACTATTTTGTCTTGTAGTGCCTACTTATTATTATTATTATTATTATTATTATTATTATTATTATTATTATTATTCATTTTTTTACTATTACTATTACTACTACTATTATTATTATCACTTTTTTTTACTATTACTATTACTACTACTATTATTATTATCACTTTTTTTTACTATTACTATTACTATTATTATTATTATTATTTTCCTACTAATATATATAATATTTAAGTAAAAGTTTGGTAATACTACTAATTTGTCTTTTAGTAGCACCAAACCTTTACTTTATTAGTAGTAGAACATTACTATTATTTCTATTTCGATTCTATTCTTTTTATTATTATTATATTAGTTTTTACTTAATATATAAGTGAAGATTGTGGTGACTATTAAGGGTATTTTGGTAATTTTAGTCACCCCAACCTTCACTTCTATATAGTAGTAAATAAAATTATTACACATGCATATGATTTTTCTTATATTTATTAGTTTTGTCCTCATTTTTATGGTGCAATAAAATAGTTACATATGCATATTATTTTTTTCTTATATTTATTAGTTTAATTTTGTCCTCATGTATTATTTTAATAATATTTTTATTTAGATCTTTGTAATTGAATTATACATGGTAGTATTTTTTTATAAATATCTTTTTTAAATGACTACCAAGGGTTTTTCGATATATATAAGTGAAGGTTAGGGTGACTACCAAGGGTATTTTGGCAATTTTAATCACCCCAACCTTCATTTATATATAGTAGTAAATAAAATGGTTACATATGCACATGATTTTTTTTATATTTATTAATTTTGTCCTCATTTTTATGCTGCAATAACATGATTACACATGTATATTATTTTTCTCTTATACTTATAGTTTTGCCCTCATGTATTATTTTAATAATATTCTTATTTAGACCTTTGTAATTGAATTATACATGGCAGTATTTTTTTATAAATATCTTTTTTGTTCCTTATTAAATGACTATCAAGGATATTTCGATAATTTTAGGATCCAATAAAATGGTTACACGTGCATATTATTTTTTTCTTATATTTATTAGTTTTGTCCATATTTTTATAGTGCAATAATATGGTTACACATGCATATTACTTTTTTCTTATATTTATTAGTTTTCTCCTTATTTATTATTTTGATTATATTTTTATTTAGACCTTTGTAATTGAATTATACATGATAGTAATTTTTTAATAAATATTTTTTTTCCTTATTAAATGACCATCAAGGGTATTTTGATAATTTTAGGATGCAATAAAATGGTTACACATGCATATTGCTTTTTTCTTATATTTGTTAGTTTTGTCCTCATTTTTATAGTGCAATAAAATGGTTACACATGCATATTGCTTTTTTCTTATATTTATTAGTTTTGTCCCCATGTATTATTTTAATAATATTTTTATTTAGACCATTGTAATTGAATTATATATGGTAGTAATTTATTATAAATATCTTTTTGTTCCTTATTAAATAACTATCAAGGGTATTTCGATAATTTTATGATGCAATAAATATTTCGGAATCGATGTATGTGTCTCCATAACTTATATATTTGAAATTTTCAAATGAGATGTGCATCATGTATTTTTTCAGGAATGTCCAAATGAATGATGTGTCGCCGATGTGTCGCCAACTATAGTTACAACAATCTAGCTAGATTTTTATCCACTTATATAATCACTTTTGTATTGGTAGGACTAGTCTAGCAAGCTCAATTTCGTTCCACACTGAATGTATATATTAAGTTAACATCGGTTCATTGCACTGCATTTCTTTTCTTTTACTCCTATACTAAACAATTACAACAAGTAGGAAATAATCTTCTGCAAAGTTGGATCTCTTTTGCACATTAGTGTTGTCAAAATGTTTGTGCCTTGCACGGGCACAGGTATCTAGTGTGTGTATATATATATATATATATATATATTAGTGATAAGGGTAAAGTTGAAAAAAGGTGGTTAATTATCTCATGATCTCTTAAACATGTAAAATATTAACTATTTTGTAGCTAAAATATTAACTATTTTGAGACGGAGAAAGTAAAATTTTGCTAAGAATTCTCTCATAATCATCAAGTTTTAAGAGTTGCATGCCAAATTTTGGCACTTCCAGTAAGTATATTTATAGGCAAAGGTATTCCGTCGTGCTTAAATTCTAGTCTGCCTCTAATTAACTAGGTGTATAAAACTAGTGTAATTTTTTTAATTCTTTATATTTTATCCAATCAATGTGAGAGATAGAATAGGAGAGTTATTTAAAGGGATCGATTATCTCCTTTCCCGCGTTAGATATAATGCAATTTAGGTAAAAAGTTTCAATTTTAATAATATATGGTTTCCTTAAGGTTGGAATTAGTTAAATTGAGATCTCATTATTAATTAGTAAGATCATCTTAAAAATTAAAATAGGTATAGAGATCATGTAATTGTGTATGCATGCCATTAAGGTAATTAATAACAAAAACTGACAAATTCCTTTTTTTAAAGATTTGAATGAATTAAATTCGAGATCTCTTTATTAGTTAACCATATATTTTAATATTGGACTCAAAATTTGAGGTCTCTATATTAAGTATGAGTATTATTAGTAGTAGTATCTATAAAAGATCTATACATTTTAGTCTATTATATAATAGGTATAACATTTATTTTACCTGTTTCATTACCATATAGATGAATCAAAGCCAAATAAGTTCTTAGTTATGCCTTCGTGTGTTGTTCCCCTTCATGTATGTTGATTTAACTGCTCACATATTTAGCCAAGAATAGCTAAACCTGCAGCCTTTTCAAGAAAAAATGACAAGAATCATACAGATTCTGACAACCTTTTGCCGGCTCTTACTCTTTCAACTCTTTGATTCAGTAATTTCTCTTTTTTTTTTTTATTATTTACCATGATTATTTGTTTTATCAGAAGGATTTGATAAGTTCTTTGAATTGTTCTTGTGCTATTTGTCTGTGGGGTATTTTATTAATTTTCAGTAGAAGGCTATTAGTAAATAGTTTCGCATCATGTTTCTTCTGGTAGTAGTATTAGTATATATTTTTCTTTTCTACTTGTTTATCGTATATCTCTATTTTCTTACTTGCTACTATTGTTACTGTTTTTGTCTTCATAAATATCCTCGTGTTTTTGCTTTCCTTGCCGAGGATTTATGGGAAACAAATTTTCTACTTGCCAAGGTAGGGGTTACATATGTTGTTGTTGAAGAAGAAGCATGTAGAAAGAGAGATGTTTTGCTTTGTCTCATAAGTATTTAGTTAGCTTGCAATATTTTCATGAATGGATGATCGATTTGTGAGTGGCTATTTATGAGTATTTTGCTTTGTAATCTCATGGACACTAGTTTGATTCATGTATAGTCTCCATACATAGAGATGATGAAGAATAACTTCTTCTTTTTTCGATCATCAACTAATGATGCAAACAAGGCCCCTTCACCACCATTAAAGTCCAAGGAAGTTTCTTCTTGGAGGAGTGTTTCATTGTCATCTAGATCCTTCTATGACAGTGGGTCAGGAAAAAAGAATTTCACGGATCTGAGCAAATCTCCCCATGGTCACAGTAAAAGAGTTCATCCTAAGAAATCTGGTCGTGATTCAAGACGATATGCATATCATTTTGCTGTAGCTTCCTTTTTCACACTTAAACTGATGTTTTAATTTGCATTTGCTTGTCCAAAGTAATGACAAATCTTTCTTCACGGCAGAGACCTTAGCGTTCCAGTGTTGATTCGGACTATTAGAAGATTCACAAAGGAGAAGGTACAAATGGCTTCTGAAGTTTCAAGCATGCTACGGAATCAAGTTGCTGAAAGGACTTCTGCTAAGGAAGAAGCCAGCATATTACAGGCAGAACTAGATTCACTGACACGAAGATTGGATACAGAAAAGAATGAGTTACAATCAGTACTGGAAAAGGAGTTGGATAGAAGATCCAGTGGTTGGTCTCTAAAACTTGAGAAATACCAAATTGAACAACATAGACTCCGTGAAAGGGCGAGGGAGCTTACAGAGCAGAATGTCTCTCTATAAAGGGAAGTCTCTTCATTTAATGAGAAGGAAGTAGATAATAGAATCAAGATGTCATTTTCGGAGAAACACCTTGAAGATTTGTCTAAGAGAATAGAGCAAGTGTCAGAGGAGAATCAAAATCCAAGGCAGCAGCTCACTCAGTTACAAAAGGAATATTGAGTAGCTCAAGACAATAGAGATTATGTCCGGGAAAACTACCAGGAAAAGGTTAAAGAGCTTAAATCGGAGACTTTGCTAACAACTGTGCTAAGGGAGAAGCTCTATTCCAAGGAGATGGATATAAAGCAACTTCAAGATGATCTAGCCGCAACAGTTAGAGGTAACGACATTCTCAAATATGAAGTGCGAAATGCGCTGGATGCTCTTTCTTGTGCCACACCCAAGTTGAAATATCTCGAGCTTCAGGTAAGCAGGCAATGTTAAGATCTCGTTGCAACGGAATAGTTTTTATTTTTCAACTTTGGATACCTCGTCTTCATATATGATAGTCTATTCGCATGTTACTCTCTCCGCATTAGCTTTCTACTTTTGTTTGATTTTCGGTTCATCTTTGTTCCATCTGAAGTTCACGATTTTCTTTATGAACTTGTATACATGAGTTGCTGGCATGTGGTAGTCTTCTGTGACAGGTCTGATCGCCTTAATGTGTAATCACTTGGACCAACCAAGAACATGATAAACTTTGTGATATCCTCAAACCCATTGATCTGATTGTGCTTTGATGTGGTAAAGTTACCCGAAGGAGTTTCAGTAAGTTTTCTCGTTCATCTGACTTAATTCTTGGACAAGCTCACGAGTTATCTACTGTGAATTTTAACAGTTAAAAAGGATTCATGATTTGGTTGAACTTCTAGGCTATGAGTTTGTTTTGAATTTCTGATGAAATGTTATTGGTGATCTTTGTGTCTTTCTTATTTTTCATGGTTTACAGTTGATTCTGGCAGGTTCTAAAAAGGACGAAAATATCAACTAGCTCACAAATTATTTGCAAGAATGTATGAAGGAACTTGGCGTTGTGAAGGGGATACTACCAAAAGTATTTCAGGAGAGGGATTTCATGTGGGAGGAAGTTAAGAGCTACAGTGAGAGGAACATACTGTTGAATTATGAGATCAACATGTTGAAAAAGAAGGTAGATACCCTCGACGAAGATATTCTTATGAAAGAGGGTCAAATTACAATCTTGAAAGACTGGATAGGCAAACCTTTCCACCTTCTTTCAAGTCCTGATTCTCTGTTGGAGTGATGGATGCTAAATGGCCCAACTACAATTCATATTTTGTTCATTGACTATAGTGTTCATACTGCTCGTATCTTACTGGTTTTACTCTTATTCTATCCTCCTTTGATACTTGTTATAGAAAGTTTGCTTCTTTCTTTTGCAACTTTTTTGAATCTCCAATTGTAAACATTTCTTTTACTTGCTGATGATCAAGACAATGAACTTCTTTTGCTTCATTTGGTTTTGTAAGTATTGGCTGTTTTATGTCTTATGAAGTATTTAGTAACGATTGGTGCTACCATTTTCTTCTCGTCTATGAGGTAGAGGTATGGTTTGCATATATTCTGCCCTAATATACATCGGGTATGTTGTTGCTGTTGTATGGAGATTGTGTGTATAATAACAATCGTATATTTGATGTCAGGTCATCCACACTTTCATTCCTTGCAGGGGAAAGCTCATTAAGCTTACTGAGTTAACTTCTCATTGATGTATTCTTTCACTAAGGTTGAATTAAACCGCGTGATAGTATTTATATTTATTTTTGGTTCCTAAATGTATTGAAAGAGTAAGGCACCACACCAACTTGCATGTACCTTGATGGATTTCACGGGATAGCTACATTTCCAATAGTACATGTACCATTTGTTCAACAAAAATTAAATAGATATGAAGAATCACCAAGTGCTTTTTTGCATTTGTGGAGTTTCAAATCCGAACCTCAATTCACAAAATCGCTATTTCTTTTCCTTATTCACCTCAAGTAATTAAGAGCACGAAATCTAGGATCACAACGACTGCAATAATTTTTACGCGCTTTATGTATAGCATGAAGATAAATGGAAAAAGAAGGATAGGTTTTATTCATAATGCAGCATGAGAGAATTCAGCATCAGTAGCTGCTATTGATGCAACAACAACAGCAACATATACCCAGTGTAATCGCACAAATGAGGTCTAGGGACGGAGGTAGAGATATTGTTTCCAATAGACCCTCGACTATAGGTGCTGCTGATAGACGGGATATTATGTCAAATGTATACATATGTTAAGAACCCACATGATCAGTGCTCCATTTAGGGAGAATATACACGAATGGACCAAAGTTTGGCAGCAATGTTTGGTTGAATACAACAGCTATGGAATGGACATACCCGCTAACTCATACAGAACGATTCCAGAACTCAGCACCAAAGTAAGGCAGAAAATTTTAGGCAGTAGAGCAAGTAAATATTATTTCTAAAATAAACATCAATTAGCCCCATGGTAGAAAAGCCACACCTACTTCATCCTATACTAAGTTACTAAATCCTACAACGACAGGTGAAACAATGAAGACAGAAGACCATAATTCCTGTTGTACTATTTCCAAGAAAAAACATTCGCATACAAGCAAGTTGGAAAACTAAGCGCATGACTTCTCTACAATCTACGCTATACTCTCTTCATTTTGGGATGTGGAAAATATTTGACCTTATTAACTAGATTCGTCTATGTTAATTCCTAAAAATAAAAAGGTTCTAGGCCTTTTGAGATTGCTTTATTCCATATAGTATTGGTCTCTCATACCTTTGTACACCTACAATCATCATGTTGCAGGTCCAGAGCATGTGCTACTAGCACCAAAAATCAAAATTAATATCTTAAACATTATGTATACTCCAAATCGTCATACAAAATGGAGCCACTGGAGCTTTCATGTCTAATGAATTTTTCATTTTTCATAAAATGGAAAAAGTACCTAAACAACCAATCTCGATGAAGTACTACAACTCTAATGAATCTTATAAGATGGAGAAAGTTACCTATACACAATCAATCTCCACTGAAATTAGTGTATCTCAAGTTCTCTGATGCATATGCCTCCTGAAAGTCATATTGGTTATCCAAAGAGAACAAACAAAAAGTACAGAAGTGTTTACCGAAGAGTTCAGAAAATTAGAAGCAATCATATTTACAGAAATGTCAAGTTTAAAGGAATTCAAAAGGCTTTGAACTTGTACAGAACTTTATAAAGTGTCAAGGTTCCTTCTAAATTCTTTAACTGCAGGAAAAATCCAATTGAGGTGAAACATCCAGTTCTGAAACATTCAAAATCTTGTCAAAGTTCTGGAAAGTTCAACAGATTCAAAATAGCATCCTAGATTAGAAACCCAAATTTAAGCATCTCAGACCAGAAGATGAAAACTAGTTGTATTTTGCTTTTTCATTTTGGTGCATTCTTACATGATTACATAGAAGATACTGAGGCTATTCTACAAGTCTTACGAGTCTC
>NW_025883717.1:0-27855 GCF_002878395.1 Capsicum annuum
TTATTTTACTATGTGATGTGTATATATATGTGATCATTGTGAATCTTGTTATTTCATTAGGATTAGGAACATAATAATCATAGCTAAAATTTGCATGAATCGGATTAGTAGTATCTTTTGGTGCAACCTTGTACCATGTGAGTGTGAGATACAACTTAGTTCCCTTTGCATGTTGAATCCAAAAATGGCCTGATTAATCTTATCTAGGTTGTAGGATAGTCGATTAGGAAAGGATCATAGGGAGTTCTTGAAACTAGTCCACTATTATCCTAAAATGACCTTCCAAATGTGAATAAGTGTACCTTAATACCGATTTTGAGCCTGATAGACTATTTTTCTTATTTTTGATGTATGAGCAGATACTAACACATTTGAGGCTTTCAACTGAGAATAATTCCAAATTTTTAAGCAAATTTTGTCATTTTTGATTGTTGTATCTTTGATTTTGTAGTGGAAGTCAAGAGGCGAGAGAACCAACAATGATGGAAGTAAAAGAGTTGAAATCTGAAGCAAATAGAAGAGAACTGTGCTGACGACATTCCTGATAAGTCATCAGCACTGTGAAAGGTTATCAGCTTTATCATTAGCCTTAAATAGTGAATAGGATTTAGTTTAAAGACGTGATGATGATATGTTATAAGCCGTCAGCTTTGTGATAAGACATCAGAGTCGCCGTTAGCCTTAGATAGAACATGGGAGCTGAGGTAGAGAAGTGGCAACATTTTCTAATATATTGTCACAGTTTTGATAAGTCATCAGGATTCACCATCAGCCTTAAGCAGAAATTATCAAAATTAAAGAGGAGCTAATGATATCCGTGATAAGTTATAAGCCTCCTGATAAGGCGTCACACATGTCGTCACCTAATCCTAGAAAAATACTGAACTCTGTGATTTTGTTTCCATTATTAGGGTGAACTATTTAAAGTATTGTTTAGGGTTTTCTTGGGGCTGGTACTCGACATTCAGAACCTATTTTGGAACACACATATTTTGTTATTTTCTCTCTAATTTCTTATCTAGAACAAAACAATTAACTTTGAAGAGATTATCATCAATATTTTGGGATTTCTACTTTGATCTAATTTGAGAAACACTCATTGCTATTTATCTTGCTGTAAGTTCATCTTAAAATATGAATTCAACTTGTTTTATCGATTATTACATTAAGAGTGGCTAAACCCCTTTAACCCGAATTATGGGATCTATGGGTTAGGTCTTGGTAAGTTGCTAAGTGTTCAAGATTCTAAAGATAATAGGACTCCTTGATAATTTTGAGGTTTTAATTATTGTCTATTGGTTTCAAATGATAGATAGCACCTACTTTGATTTGATTGAATTAAGAAATTAACTATAATAGTAATTGAATTATTGACAGGAACTTGGAAGCTACCAATCTTCCATTTAATAATTGACGTTGTAACAAAGTTAATTACCCTGAGGTGAAGTTTGGTCAGTGAATATAAATTCCCTAAGTCCGATAGGATTAGGTAATTAAATGCTTAAGTAGGTCGAGAGATATTTAGGCATAACTTTGATAAACACAATCTATTGTTCCTAAAGATCGTGCGAATCTTAAATCACTATTAGCATCTGTCAAGTACCAAAACCAATAATGAACATAATTCTGGTTTTCCATAAACTCTTGGTTACAAATACTAAAACTAAAGTGACCAACAATTATTGCTAAATTCTCATACCCCCCAATTTATCAAAATCTACTAACTATCAGTTGATTAACTCACATACAACTTAGATTCACACCATATTTCCTGCAGGATTTGACCCCAAACTAGTTGGGTTATTTATTCACAATGGTTGCTTATATTCTAACATGAGAGGTGTAGTTTGAACGTTATAAAAAATGGTACTGTTGTCGGGGAATACGGTTGTAAATTGATGTGTGTGCACTAATTAACTGTTTGTCAAGTTTCTTAGTTTTACATTTCCTTGTTGTTTTTATTTATTGCAGGATCTTTGTAGTGTATGCCAAGAGCCAGAAGTTCTGGAGAACCATTATTTTCATTTAATTCGGAACTGCAATGAATTGAAAGAATGGCAGACCAATAGGAGGCTGATAGGTTAGCAGCCTTAGCTAGAGCTCAGGTGAAAGTGCAGAATATCGGTCTACAAGTACGGTATCAAAATCCTAATAATGAAGATTTAGGAGATGAGGAGTTGCTAAACCCTGGTAACCCAAGGCGTGGAGAACAAGTATCTGCATTAGTACAACATAATGCTAATAGGAACTGTCTGTTCCATGGAAGGCAAGAGTAACATCCGATCCAGTATGACCACAATGTTGATGATGATGGAATGGAAAGAGTAGGTGCAATGGGTGCAATTATTCCTCCACCATTGGCACCTGGGTCAAAATTAAACATTACATGAACTATAATTCAAGTCCTCAATCTGAAGAGGTTGTTTGGGTGCCTTCCTGGGGATGACCCAAACTTGCATCTGGTAAACTTTGTCACCATATGTACATCTTTTGATAACCGAGTAGTAGGTTAGAATGCTATTCATTTGAGATTATTTCTGTTGTCTCTATCTGAGTAGGCAACATTGTGGCTAAACGAGCTGACACTCGATTCTATAACCAACTGGAGACAGTTGAAAAGAGCTTTCCTAGAAAGGTTCTTTCCACCTTCCAGGAGTGTATAGTTGAGGGATGAGATCAGCAACTTAAGATAGCTCCCAACTGAAGCTTTGTATTAAACTTGGGAGAGATTGAACCACAATATGATGGAAATAAACTTGATGAAGACTTTGTACAGAGCTCTTAACTCTATAATAAATAAAATTATAGATAATGATGGTGGTGGTTCAGTTGTTGATCCTACATTCCCAGAAGCTTCATAAATGCTAGAGAGAATGACCAAATAGAGTCAGGCATGGCATACCAGATACTCTGTGGTAGCAAGACCCACTGTTTCTGTGGGTATGACTGCGAAACAATGCATAAGAGACAAGAAGTATGACCAAGACGTGGGTCATCTAAAAATGCAGGTGGACTTGCTAACCAAGCACTTGCTATTAGGAAAAATTGAGAAGGTGAAAGTTGTGGGATCTCAAGATAGAGTTGATGCTGATCTAGAAGAAGAGGTGAATTATATTAATAATCAGAGGGGTTTCCAAGGTAATATCCAAGGGAATCAAGGCTGGAATTATTATGAAAGCCTGGATATAAGAGTCAGGAGCAAGGAAATTGGAGGAGCAATAATGATAGGAGCGGGCTATATGTTCCTCGTAGAAATTGTAAGGTTGCAACAACAAGTTCTGGAAAGATGTCCATGGAGGACATGATGGGTAAATTATTAAAGAGAGCGGAGGCTACCAAATTAGGTGTGACTACCATGAAGACCAATATGTCATCTATTAGTCAGTTGGTAAACTCGTACTCTGCTTTGATCAAGTAGTTGGAACAATAAATGAGCCAACTCTCTATAACACTGAATAAGAGAAAGAGTGGAACAATACCTAGTGATACTTTCCAAAATTAATGGAATAGTGGCTCATGTATGGCTATTACCACTAGAAGTAGTAAGATATTACCTGGCCCTTCTGTGGGAAATAATGTAGTTGATGAGGTAGTTGATAATGAACTAGAAGAAGGTGTTCCAGTGGAGTCTGAGAAGCTGGATGGTTCTGATGATGCTCTAAAACAGAAAAAGAGAAGGAGAAGGAGGTAGTGGTAAAAACTCTGCCAAGACCACCACCTTTCTTTCCTCAATAATTGCAGAAAAAAGATGAAGACACAATGTTTAGCAAGTTCATGATGATGTTGAAGCAATTAGCAATAAATGTGCCTTTGGTGGAGGCAGTTGAGAAAATGCTTGGATACGCTAAGTTTATGAAAGACCTTGTCACAAAGAAGTAGAAGGTTAGCCATAAGCCGGAGGACAATCTCTATAATTATGGTGCTATCTCCATAACTTCTTTAGTGCAGAAAAAGGCAGACCCCGGGAGCATTTACCATCCCATGCACTATTAGGTCCCCGAATTTTACTAAAGGTCTATGCGATTTGGGAGCCAGCATAAACCTAATACCACTTGCTGTGTACAAGAAGCTAGGCTTGTGGGATCCTACCCCAAAAAACGTGCGGTTGTTGATGATGGATAGGTTTGTAAAGCGGCCAGTGGGCATATTACATGTTTTATTGGTAAAGGTGGCCGACTTTATACTGCCTACTAATTTTGTAGTCCTAGACTGTGAGATAGAATTTGAAGTACCCATCATCTTGGGTAGACCATTCCTTGCATCTAGGAGAGTGATAGTGGACATGGAGCTGAATGAGCTCAAGTTTAGGCTCAATGATAAAAAAGCAAGATTCAAAATAACTCATCCATGACCCAGAAAAAGGAGATGAGTGTTTGCTCAATCATGGATATATTTTATGAAGATGTTAAAGAGATATAAACAGTTTGTCTTGACGAAGTCTGAGTAGTCAAGATAACGAAGTCGTACCGTGATATTAGATTAGGCGCTATTGGGAGGCAACCCAAAATTTTTATGTTCCAACAAGTGTTTATTTTTTATTTTTTTATTTTTTTATAGTTAGGTTCTATTTTAAAGAAGGTGGAATCGATGTATCCATCTAAGTATTCCTGATGACATATTTGACAGGTTGTCATAATTGTGATAACCCGTCAAATTCGTCGTCAAAGAAATCAAACCTGTGGCATATTCTATAAAGGATGGTGAAATTCATGATAGGCTATCACAAGTGTGATAAGCCATCAGCCTTTGTCATCAGAAAGTCTAAAAGAGTAGTCGAAATTTTAGGACAAATTATAAAGATCCGACCCGACCCTCAATTTTGTTTTCCATCTTCCCGCATATTTTCTATTTTTTTATGTAAGTTTTATTTCCTTCCATATTTAGTTTATTTACTTCCATTTCTAAAGTATTTCTAAGTAAAATAAAACAAAACTCCGTTCCTTATGAGTGTAAACTTCGTTCCTTGTGAGTGTGGGTTGAAGTCAGAATCAAGAGTTTTTATTTTATCTACTTCCTCTTACTCGTGTAACCAAGTTGAAGGCACTTATCAGGTATGCCCAAAACCTAACTCTTCTCTTCAATTAGTAAGTAATAAAATAATATGACCCAAGGTTCCTAAGAAGATTGAGTCAAGTTTAGCTTGCCAATATGTAAAAATCGGGAACTAGGGTTTGCTGTGCAAGCTTGGGACTTAAATATCAGCTAAAACATGCGAATCGATGGGATTTTAAGAAGAAATTATATTAAAAATAAAGTTAAAGTTGAGTTAGGGTTGTGTCCTGATCTGACGATATGGCTGATAATTTATCATAGTTATGACCACTTATCTGATATGTCGTTGGAAGTTGATAAAATTTTGTGGGTTCTATTTAGAGCTGACAATATTCTTGATAAGCTATCACAATTGTAATGGCTTATCAAATATGTCATCACATCTTTGACCTGAAGCATTAATAAACCGTTTCAAGAGGTATGGAACTTCAATGAATGATGTGTTTGTGTATATACTCTAGAGTGTCGAATAATGGTTTTCCTCTTGCTACAGGTCTTATAATGGCACCCAAAGGAAAGAACCCAAAATCTACAAATAAGGGAACCAAGGAAAGTGTACCTTGGAGAGTCTTCGATGAGGGCTCTAATTATGAGGAGGAGGAGCCACTGCTCTAGAAGCAAAAGAAAAAGAAAAGCCTAAAAAACCCTTCACCACCTCTACCAGTTGAGGTGAAAGAGAGTGAAGAGAGTGATACTATGCAAACAATATCTAAACATAAAGCTTCTAAGCAGATGACCTCTGAGCAACAAGAGTCTGAACATGCTGAATATAAAGAGCATGATTCAAATCATCCTGATTTCGAGGAACATGAGTCTGAGCAACATGAATCTGAGGGACCATCATCTGAGTCCCCTTTTGCTGAGCAAAAATATGATGAAGAATCTCTGATTCTAGGAACTATAGTTAAATACAAAAACCCTGAGGTTCGAGACAGTGCTAGGTGGCAAATTCCCAAGGCATATAAAATCTTCTATGATGGGATTCACAGAACAAAATGAAGGCCCATTAAAAGGCCAATATTTGAAGAAAAGAAGATCATCACTATCGGGTTAAATATATATCCTGAAGTAGAGAAGAAATTCTGAGACTATGACTTGGGATGGACCGCAAAAGGAGGAAGCTCATTTTCCCCTACACTAGTTAGGGAGTTCTATGAGAACTATGAGGATTGATTGGAAAACATGTGTAAAGAAGGGAAGAAATCAATAGATCAACCCTTATTGGATAGAGTTCCAGTATGGAGTGTGATGGTGGATCTCTCAGAAATGACATTCAACATATTTCTTCATGTCCCTGGATTCACTCCTCAGGCCACTTCACCTACTTTCTATGCTCCATTAAAGAATCATGAGAATCAATGATCTTGATTAGTGACCCTCATAGCTGAAGGAAAACCTAAATGGCTGACCAACCCTAATAAGAGGATTTTTAAGGCTTCCCTGACTCAAGAGGAAAAGTTCTAAAGGGGTGTAGTGTGCACCCATTTGATGCTTAATGATGGAGATAATATCCTTGGAGATGATAGAGCAATATTGGTCGCAAGTCTTATGGCTAAACTAAAGTTAAATTCTGAAGAGATCATTGTTGAGGAGATGAAAATTTAATTCTCAAGGCTCGATATGGCATATCCTTTCCTTTGTCTAATTACAAAATTATGTAAGGCAGCCCATGTACCAGAGGTTGTGGCGTTAGACAAAGAACTGTTTGCCAAGAAGACCCACAATCCCATCCGATATGATGAAAATCAGCCAAGACTAACATTTGAAAGAAGAGCAGGGGTTGAAACAGACCCACCAGTTATAGGTACCAGCTCAACACCTAAGTAGCGATGCTGGATTCTGAGGCTACATTACCGACCTCCTCAGCAATAGCAGATTTAATGCCTAGAAATGAAATAAATTCTTTAGCTGCTATGTCTACCACAGAATTTGCCTTCAACCCTATGAACTTCAAGAGAGTGGCAAAACAAGACAAGTGGTGCGAGGCTCAGCTATAACTTATTGCCAAGCAATTTGCCTCTGTGGTAGACAAGAGGATTAAGGTAGCACTGGAGCCCTTTTGAGCCTTGACGGATTGAATTGATGAATTAGAAAATTATTTTAATACATAGGTAAGAGAAATGTCGGGCTCAGACCTTGCACAATTCAGATCAGCCCTGGACATGGTGAAGGTGGATATTGGAGTATTACAACAACACCAACTTATAGTGTTGGTAGATCTGGCTGTTGATGAGTCTGAGGGTGAAATCCCATTGCTTGATCCTATGGGGGAACCAATAAAGAAAAAGAAGAAGAAGGGTGAGAAAAAGGTAAGGGTAAGAGAGAAAGTCATGATAGTGATAAAGAAAGAAAAGCAGAGAAGAGCAATAAATAAGGCCATAAAAGAGGAGATGAGGAAGGCGATAATCAAGTCACTAACTAATAATGAAAAATGGGAGGAGGCCCTATGAGCGAAAGCCGTGGGTGCCTCAACTAGTAGGCCTCCAACAACTGCTAGACCAGATATATCTAAATAGGGGGAGACTCCTAATGAAGATAAGGCAGCTGAGGATACAGCAGTAGGGTTAGGGACCCATGATTCCCGTGCTTGATCTACTCGAGGTATACCTAACCCTTAGTTTAGTTTTCCTTTGTTTTTAAGTTAAGGGTGTAGGGTGAGTTAATGTGGTAACATTTTATAGTTGACTAGGAGAAATACAAGTACTTGAGGCAGTTAACACGGTTTTGTTATTTTGTGAACATATCTCAAGTGGTCTAATTCTTTACCTATGTGATTTGCATCTCATTGTGATCACTGTTCATCTTTGTATGGTATTAGTTCTAGTAAGTTGACAACCATTGCTAAACAATTGCATGAACCGGATAAGTAGTAACTTATGATATACTTCTGTGCGTGTGCGTGTGAGATTTTACTTAGTTCCCTTTGTATGTTGGATTCAGAACTTGCCCGGTTAGTCTTACCTAGGTTGAAGGATAGGGGTTAGGAAAGGATTATAGGCGATTTTGATATTAGCCCACTTTAGCCTAAATGATATTCCGTGTATGAATAATATCCCTTGATCCCTATTTTGAGCCTGAATAGCCTATTTCTTCTTATGATACCTATCACCGTCCCATTTTTATATCATAATGAACCTACTTTGGCCCTGGTCCTTCTTGGACACTGTGCATCTTGACTTAGGCAAATGTCCTAAGTTGAGGAGGCTATCACAGGGGTGCATAATTTAAAATGAGTATGAAGAAAGATATAGTAAAAGAAAAAAATAAAAAGCTGGGTGCGGTGGAAAAGAGCAAGAAAGGAAAAGTGGTGGAAAAAGAGAAAGAAAAGAAAAGTGGTAAAAAAAAAGTGATTGTAGAAAAGAACCGCACCCATCCTGAATAAGTGTGATCAAGAAAAAAGAAGAATAGAAAAAGGCTAATGAGTGAAACCCCAAAACCTAGTGTAGTGTCAAGAAAGCTTAGTCACTTTAAATATCATCGAGTATTATACCATGCCCTAGCCTACATTACAAGCCAAGGAGAAGACCTATAGTGATCCTAGCTGACCTGTCTGAAGATCTTGGTAATGAAAATAAGGGCAAGCCAATGGTATTCAGCATACATTAATTGGAACTTCATTCTAAGAGTGAGTGTCTTGTGATGTCTGATATAAGTGCAATGGGACTTCTTTGTAGTGAGGGACTAGTTAAGTTGCTAGTTGCTAACTTGTTTGGATAGTATAAGCTTGATACATGCAAGGTTGTTATTGCTGATTCGATGCCATATCTTAATTCCTGTGTGTCACATTGTTGCTCTTCAATAACATACACAGTTGTTTGTAAATTGATTGACCTTAGAGATGGTGAAGATGTTTTGAGATAATATGGATGGTTGACTACTGAATGTACTTTTTATTCTCTTAGTTGTGTTTTAGTTGCTTGAGGAAAAACAATTGTTTTAAGTTGAGGGTGTTGATGTGTGAGCAGATGCTAACACATTTGAGGCTTTTAACTGAGAATAATTGCAATGTATTAAGAAAATTTTGTCGTTTTTGATTTTTTTATCTTTGATTTTGTAGTGGAAGTCAAGAGGCAAGAGAACCAACAATGATGGAAGTAAAAGAGTTGAAATCTGAAGTAAATATAAGAGAAGTGTGGTTTACGACATTCCTGATAAGTCATCAGCACTCTAATAGGTTATCAGCTTCATCGTCATCCTTAAATAGAGAATGGGATTCAATTGGAAGAAGTAACGACAACATGTGATAAGCCATCAGCCTTGTGATAAGCCGTCAGCGTCGCCGTCAGCCTTGTGATAAGCTGTCAGCATCGCCATCAGCCTTAGACAGAACATGGGAGCTGAGGTGGAAAAGTGATGACATTGTTTGATATGTCATCACAGTTTTGATAAGCCATCAGGATTCACCGTCAGCCTTAATAATAAATAGTCAAAATTAAAGAGGAGCCAATGACATCCGTGACAAGTCGTCATCCTCCTGATAAGGCGTCACACATGTCGTTACCTAATTCGAGAAGAACACTAAACTCTATGATTTTGTTTCCATAATTAGGGTAAAATATTTAAAGTATTCTTTAGGGTTTTGTTGGGGCTGATACTCGACATTCGAAACCTATTTTGGAACATACATATTTTTTATTTTCTCTCTACTTTCATGGCTTGAACAAAACAATTAACATTGAAGAGATTATTATCAATATTTTGGGATGTCTACTTTGATCTAATTTGAGAAAGACTCGTTGCTATTCATCTTACAATAAGTTCATCTTTCAATTTATGAATTCAACTTGTTGTATCGATTTTTACATTATGAGTGGCTAAATTCCTTTAACCCGAATTATGGGATCTAGGGGTTGTATCTTGGTAAGTTGCTAAGTGTTCAAGATTATAAAGGTAATAGGACTTCTTGATAATTCCAAGTTTTTAATTATTGTCTATTGGTTGCAAACGATAGATAGCAGCTGCTTTGATTTGCTTGAGATAAGAAATTAACTATAGTAGGAAGTGAATTATTTACTAGGACTTGGAAGCTACCATCCTTCTGTTTAATAATTGACGTTGTAACAAGGTTAATTAACCTGAGGTGAAGTTTAGTCAGTGAATATTAATTCCCTAAGTCCGAGAGGATTAGGTAATTAAATGCTTAAGTAGGTCGAGAGACATTTAGGCATAACTTCAATTAAGGAAGTCTGTTGTTCCAACTGATCGTGAGAATCTTGAATCACTATTAGTATCTGTTAAGTACCAAAACCCATAGTGAACATAATTCTGGTTTTCCATAAACTCTTGATTACAAACATTGAAACTAAAGTGACCAACAATTATTTGTTAAATTCTCATAAGCCCCAATTTACCAAAAACTACTAACTGTCAGTTGATTAACTCGCATACAACTCAGATTCACACCATATTCCCTATAGGATTCGACCCCAACCTAGGTGGGTTATATATTGACAACGATCGCTTATATTCTCACATGAGTGGTGTAGTTTAAGCATTATCAATTTTCACCTTTCACCTTCCTATTTTTATTGCAATGAATCTCTTTTAGCCTTGGTCCTTATTGGACATTGTACACCTCAACTCAGGCAAATAGCCTCAGTTGAGGGTGGCTATCGTAGTGGTGCATAATTTGAAGTGTGCATGAAGAAGGGTGTAAAAAAAGAAAAGAGTGTAAGGTTGGGTATGGTAGAAAAAAAAGAAAAAATAGAGAAAGAAAAAAGGGAAAACATATAGAAAATCTCACCCAATGGAATGAGCTATAAGAGAATAATATGGGAGAAATAAGGAAAAAAATGGTTGTTTAGTGGACCGCC
This sequence comes from Capsicum annuum, assembly GCF_002878395.1. Taxonomy (NCBI): domain Eukaryota; kingdom Viridiplantae; phylum Streptophyta; class Magnoliopsida; order Solanales; family Solanaceae; genus Capsicum; species Capsicum annuum. Next base: position 10,866 of record NW_025883717.1, read on the forward strand.
AAAAAGTAAGTGTAGTGCCAAATAAGCTTAGTGACTAAATTCTCATGTGTACCATACCATCCCCTAAGCCTACATTACAAACTAAGTAAAGTCCTATAGTGATCCTTACAAACTAAGTAAAGTCCTATAGTGATCCTTACTCAGTTGTTTGAAAGTTGAGCTAAAGAAAATAAGTAAAAGTCAATGGTATTCTGCGTACATTTTTGGAAATTTTTTATAGGTGTGAGTGTATCATGATCGTCCCTACATTTATGTGCATGACTCTATAGAGTGAGTGAGACTTCTTTGTTGTAAGGGTACACGGGTTTAGTTTCTAGTTGATTATTTTTTCGGATAGTGTAATTTGTACATATGCATGATTATTTATTTCTGATGCAATGCCATGGATTGAATCCCTTGTGTCATATTGTTTTTCTACATTGATACATATAGTTAATTTAAAAAGGTTGAAATAGGAGGGGGTGATGTTCATAAACTTAAATTGGAAATTGACTGCCATAAGTATCTTAGTTTTTTCTTAGTTAAGCATCGTGTTTGTTTTATTTTGTTTTTGTTTCCTGAAGACATGCAAACATTCTAAGTTGAGGGTGTTGATGTGGCATAGTTACATGACACTTTTTATGCTTAAAACAAAGAAAATATGCAAATACTTAGGCCTTTTTGTTAGATATGTTTGTGGTTTGTGTACGTTGCAGGTTAATTAGGTTCGAAGTAGCTTTGAATAAAATTTGATGAAAAAACTCTAATAAAATCAAAGTACTGAATAGGCCACGAGTTGTTATGACACCATATAACTCATAGCCCAAGTCGTTTGTTAAAACTGAGTGATGTTGATTTCAGGATTAAAGGGAAAGACTGACCATGACTTATTAGGAGTGACAACGAGTCATGATGTGAGTCATTTTAAGCATTTGAGAAAAATTTCTGAAGGTTGACAAGTTGAAGCTCTACTGGAAACAAATTAACATCTCGAGTCATTACGACAACAAATAACTTATGGTGAAGAGTCATGTTGAGAACAGAATAAAAATATTGAAAGTTGAGAGTTCACTGGAGTGACAACGATTCCCAGTTAATGAGTCGTTAGTTGTAACAAAGATTCATTACCACTGAGAATAGGAGAGAGAAACAAAAGAATCTAATGAGTCGTTATGAGTCTAGATGACTCGTTACCAGAGGCGTAACCTCTGCCGACTTAGTTTTCTTATTTTGTTTTGGTTAGGTTTTATTTGTTATTTTGAGAAACTATAAATACCCTTGAGGTATTCTTGTATTAGGTTACACACTTTATACTCTTACAAACATATATTGATTTCAAGATTGACTTTTGATCTTGAAATCCTCTTGTTCTAGGTTTTGGCTTATTATCCAATTTGCTACTTTTGGCTCTCTTTATCAATTATTGGTGGATTATTTTCTTGCTTTCACTTATGAATTCTATGGAACTTATTACAACTACAAGCATCTAATTCCCTTTACTAGGTTTGTGGAAACGTTGGTGGATTAACGAATTAAGGAAAGTGAGAGATTCGCTTAGATCATTGTTGCTGCATGTATTGAGATCTTCTTCATATTGATTGCTTTCTTATCTACTGCAGAAGCTAAGGACTCACCTGTATTCATGATTGTCCTCACAAGGGAGTTCAAGATTGGGAAAAAAAGATTACTATAGTTGTTCAAGGCTATCCACCCTTGTCTAATAACTTGAGACCCAAAAGATGATAGTTAAACTGATAGCAAAGGCAAGGTTTAGTAAGGTGACTCCTTGAGACTCACAAGGTGAAGGATGAAATTTACTAATGAGTCCATAAGACAGTTGGTGATACCTATCTTTTTAGATTCTATATGTATAGCATTGAGATAGTCGGATTGAGCACGAGAAACCTACAAATTTAGTAGCTTGGGGGAACAGAGTCCTAGTGTTTGTTTCAGATAGCTTACAACCAAAACCATTCGAGTATAGTTACTATTTACTGATTGCAGCAAACACCCTATTTACTTTATTGCACTGCCTAACTATTTTAGTAACTTTGAGAGATATTTCTAGCCTATTCTTTATGAGTTTGACCATAACCTAATTGAGTTACTATATTTGACTCCAACCATATTATACTTCTTGGCAGTGTAGTTTTGGGCAACATTGGTAAGCTCAAATATCAACTGAATATGTCCACAATTAATGATTATCAACTCTAATTAGCACCATTGAGATATATATATATATATATATATATATATATATATATATATATGCATTTAAAACATCATTAATATCATATCAAGCCCTAACTAGAGTATTTCTATTATTATGAAGGCAACCAATGCTCAAATAAGGACTATATAAGAAAAATAAGCCTCTGCACGTGCATTATATCTAGATTGAAGGCATATCAATGAGCGGATAAGGCCAATGATCCCAAATAAAGCCCCCACATAGACAATAAATAATATAAGATATCAAAAATCAACAACAACAGAATATAAGCTCCTACACGGGCATACAACAGTAAAGATAATCTCAAACCATAAACCCTATAGTTATTTTCCCCAACCCATAATATGCTCTACTTATTTATTAACTACCCCACTGAATTTAAAAGAGGTTAAGCTATAACCTATCTCAAAACAACAAATCTCAACCTAAAGTGCTTCAAAATAAAGCCTTCCCCTTATGAATAATCTCAAAATCAACTATTGTTAAACGAAAGGAAATAATACCAATATTTCCTATGTTTGGGCTAGGTAAAAAATGGGTCTAAAAAAATGATTTTACAAATGAAAGGGGTAAAACTAGCAGTTTATTTTAATAACACATTCTCAAAGTTTATAGGAGTCCACAGGAGAAAATCCATGTGAAAATGGATTTAAAATGAGGTCCAAATCAAGGACAAATCTTTTTTAAGTTTTACCGTTAAAACCCACAAATTGTCATTTTGAAATCACGGTTTAAAAGTATTTTTGATGATATAATCAAGGAAAATATTAGGAATATGGTATTGCAGCTTACCCATGCTTAAATGATGAAGAAATCCTCAAGAATCGCCCAAATCTGAAGCTCAAAGTTCCTTAAATGGAGGGAAAATGAGAAAATTTGACTTATCTACTATTTTAGCGATGACCACTTTAGTGGCTAATTGACAACTTAAGTGACCACCGATTAAATATGTAAAAGGTCGCTAAAGCGGCCAAGCCACTTAGGCTGGGTATCTCTTAAGCGACACATGGTTCCTAAAGAAGCTACTGCTTAACTGATGTCTGACTTCTTAAGCGATGCCAGGCCACAAAATCAGCTATTGCTAAAGCAATCATTGGCCGCTTATGTGACTACACTTGATAGCAGCACAATCAACAACTTAGCTAAAATGCCAAGATTTAGATCGGACATTTGAAATTCATTTAAAATCTCATGAATGCGAAAAAAAACTATGCTATAAGGCTATTTTTGATATTCTGAACACAATAACAATGTCAATTTTTCAAAAAAAGATTGTTTTCAATCAATTAACCCGTGAGACCCCTTTTTACTATTTTTCAAACAAAGGATCAAAATACAATATAAAGGTTCCAAACTTAAACCAACCACACTACTAATCAAAATTAAACATTACGAACCTAATGAAATTGTCCAAATTGTCAAACGACACTCAGAATAACAAATATTGACCAAAGTCAACTACATGGCTTCTCAACTCTCTAAAAAATACAAATTAATACAAATCTTTTCCAATTGCATTGAAAATCATACCAACCATACCCAAACCCTAAAATCAACTAATAAAATCTATGGGTAGGTCAAAATGGTCCAAAAAAATAAAAATGGAAACTCACAATAATTTAGGTCAATACAACATCCACTTTCAAACTAAAAGGTAAGAAAATACCTGAATTGTTATAAATCTAAGGCTAAATATGGAATGTTGGAATCAACCTTCCAAGTATCCTCCTCAATAGGATGGTGCCTCCACTGACCCATAACTACAAGAATATATCTAAAACACAACCATCCGGCATCCTTGGCTAGAATGGAGACTAGTTTCTCAAAAAAGGTCAAATGCTTATCCAACTAAATCGAGTCCCAACAAATCATATGTGACTTAACTGGATTATAGAGACAATCATAGATACATGAAAAAATGGATGACTAGTTAAAAAGTCCTGAGGTAAGGCCAACTCAAAAACAACGTCCCTAAATGTCCAAAGAATATCAAATAGTTTACTATACCTCGGGCAGAGCTTATCCCTCTTCCCAAATATCATTATAACTTTTATGGGTGAAACCAAAAGAAAGACTCGATCACCTGTCCAAAACTTGAAGGTACAAAGCTTATAGTTCACATAACTCTTTTGACTTCTTTGGGCTACTCAAAGCCTATTCTAAATCACTCAAACCCTATCAAAAGACTCGTAAAGACAGCTGGTACCATGGGGTCTAACATTTAAGGTCTCAAACCAAACAATGCAAAGAAATTTGGTACCATGGGGTCTAAAATTTGAGGTCTCAAGCAAACTAATAAAAGATCAATAATGCCTACTATGCAACATCTCAAAAAGGGTTATCTCAATATTCAAATGGCAGCTATTAGTATAAGTAAACTCTGCTAAAGCCAAATACTTCTCCCATTAACCTTTGAAGTCCATAGTATATGCACAGAGCATATTATCTAAAACCTAAATAGTCTGATCTGGTTGACTATCAGGATAGGGGTGGAAAGATATGCTAAGGCAAACTTGAGTACCTAAATCCTCATGAAAAGTTTGTCAGAAGCTAAAAGTGAACACTAAGCCTCTGTCTAAAATACTATACAAGGGTACCCTATGAAGATGAACTATTTCATGAACATAGATATGGGCCAACCTCTCGACACTAAATGATTTGGTGAATCGATCTATGATAACCAAAATACTGTTAGAATCATAAGAAGTATGAGAAATCCTACTCACAAAGTCCATAGTGATATCCTTCCCCTTCTACTCAGAAATGACTTATCCCTGAAGTAAACCACCCAGCTCTGATGCTCGACCTTCACCTGCTCACAACATAAGCAACGAGCTAAAAAATTTACCATTTACTTCTTTATGGTCACACCTAGATGGATAGAATATCAAGAATAATGTGTCTCCTCAAAAATTAATCTCACTCATCTACCAAATCTCCTTATTTAAACTCGGAAATCACTCTTCAAAACACTATTAAAATTAAGAGAGGCCTCTCTATCCTTAACACTTTTCACCTCACTGAAGGCCAATCTTGGGTAGCGATATTATATAAAATCACTATACTAATTGACTTCCAGTATAAGGCTTCTACAACCATATTAGCTTTGCCTGGATAATAAAGATTAGTGAGGTCATATTAATTAAGCAACTCAAGCTAATGCCGATGCCTGATATTAAGATCTTATCGGTGAATATGTACTGAAGTCTATTGTTGTCCAAGAAAATATCATAAGGAACTCCTGATCGTAGGTGGATTTATGCTCTTAAGTGTCACTATCTACTTGTGTTTAGCCTAGTTTTCAGGACTTCTTGCGTGCATAATGAGTTATGAATGATATAATTCAAAATTTATGTGTTAAAATACATTATTATAATGTTTAAGGTGTGTTTCAAAAAAGTTTAGAATCAATTTAATCACTTTAATTTTAGACAAGAAAACTAGTGTTATTTTCTTGAGTAGTGTGTTGGCCTAGCTTCTCTTGATAGATTAGAATGTGTTATATGCACTAATTAATGGTGTTATATTATATAGGATACCATGTGAGATACCAAAATCAATTTTAGGGATCATATCAAGGTCTAATAATGATGTAAACACACCTATGGTGTGAGGAAGTCAAATCCAAAGGGAAGGCATAAACCTTGATAAAATTTAGAATTTCAAAGCACATAGCTTCCCACTCCCTCTAACCTTACAGATAAGGAAGCTCAACTCTCTTGAACATAAAACAAGATACTAAAAAATAGTAAGCATCTGTGATAAGGGTGTTCCACATCCTTATCATACCAATACAAGAGCATGGAATACCTTTGTTTTCAAAATAGGATATTGGCTTTAAATTATGAATAAAATATTTGTATTTTAGTGTACACAACTTGGATGAATTTTGGCACTGGAAATACATTTGAGGAGGTTTCTTTTAGGGTTCTTAATCTTTTATTTCATTTACTTTTGGTTTTTACAAATGAATTCGTAAGTTGTGCTTCATTATAAATACATTAGTTGCTTAACACCCTCAACTAGGGTTGAGGACAAAACCTAAATACTTAAGCTTATATTTGAGTTGGCTTATGTTTATTTTCATGTTTGATTTATTCATATACCCATGTTATTTATATTCTATGGATTTGAAACCCTTAGGATAAATCGATATTTCTATTGTGAACCCAGGAAGACAAACAATAGATTAGAACAAAAGAAATATGGAGTGGGATCTTATACGTTCAAGGGATTGAATTTAACATTTGTGTTTAGGATAGAAATATACCTAATCCATCTATTTGGTTCTTCTACAAGATGAAATATAAAAATATTTAACTTTTTTCTCACATCCCCACTCAATAATATAGTTGTGGGGCCAAGTTAGATAGATAATTAGAGGATGGCTATATCCTAATTATGTTATCCCTCATGAATCAACAACCATGATAATTAACTAAATTGATGAGATTTATTTGCTAAGTATGATTATTCGTTGTGCCTTAATACTGGATTTATCCTCTTTATTGTTTACGTACTTTATATTATTGCATTATTTACAATTACATTTAACTTCTAAAATCTCAAACTCTTTTTATTACAATTTGCACTTGTTTAATTATTTATTAATACTAGTATTAGACTATTATTGAGCACATGTACCTGTGGAATCTATACTTTGATTTTGAATCAACTTTACTATTTAGGTGACCACGTACACTTGTGTGTGCTCTATGATGCAACAAGTTTTTGGCACCATTGTTGGGGACTTGAAAATTAACAACTGTCTTTCTTTTAGTTTTACGAGCTTGTTTTATAAGTGCTAACGACTTGATCTTAGCTTTTAAAGTTGCAGGTACATGTTTGAAACTTAAGTAAGCTAGTATGGGAAATGAATTTGGTTGACCCATATCATGAACCTGAGTGATGCTTACCCTAATGAGGAGAAAAATAGTACTTCTCTATCAAATACTTCAAATTAATAAGGAAAAAGTGATTTCTACACCAATTGATAAAGCTGAACCAGAACACGGGACAGTACGTGAAGTGGAAATACCACATGCAACCAATGTTACCTCTTTCATCTATAGATCAAAACCTGGAGGTAGATTCAGGCTTAAACAGAACATGATGCAACTATTTCACAATAGTGGGCAATTCACAGGACTATCACATAAGGATCAACAGGTCTATACAGAATTTCTTGGAGATCAGAGATACCTTTATCACCACTGAAGTCTCCACTGACTACATGAGGCTCACTCCTTCTTACTTTTGAGAGATGCAAAGAAATGGTTGAAGAAGAACCTTCAAACTACATTGCTATATGGGCTATTTTGGAAAAGAAATTCCTCATCCTATTCTTCCCATCTAGTTTGACTGCACGGTTATGAGTGAGATTATTAATTTTAAGCAAAAGCCAAACAAGAACTTATATCATGTATATGAGAGGTTTAAATCTCTTCTTAGGGACTTCCCACATGACCAATAGAACACTGAGGTATTAGCTTTTACTTTTGTTAAAGCTCTTGATCATAATACAAAAATTTTGTTAGATTAAGCTGTAGGTAGTCAAGCATTGGAGAAAACATATGATGAGCTTTATAATCTCCTGAATCAAATTGCACAATGTAATCTTAATTAACATAGAAATATTTCTAAAAGTGCGATGAAAAAGCCCACAGTTATGATTTAGGTAGATTGTGTCATAGCATTGGCTGCTCAATTAAAATCCTAGCAAAACCAAATGATGACATAATTCATCAAGTTAGATATGAACCAACCCTAGGTCCAAGTAAATGTAGTCCAATAGAACCTATATTAGGGTTAGATTTAAGGTATAAGTATCCACTCTACAAAATCTTATGGAGCAAATATTGAGTCAGAGAACTTTATGGGCAATGCATAAAAAGAAAATATGAACTATGTTAATGCCTACAACAACAAGTGGAATAGTCAGTCCAATAATTAGTAGGGTAACAATCAGGTTCAGACTTAGCAGTATCAATTGTAGAACATGTAGACTGGTAATATTAAAGAGTAATTAAAAAAGATCCTAGAAAACAAGAAGAATATCTACAGAAATAAAATATCAACAACTTGCCCAGAAAAACATAGAGATGTAATTGGGGAAGTTAGCTTAGGTGTAAAGTACCAACCCTTAAAGTGGGTTATATAGTGATACAGAGTACACAAATTGGGTAATATAAATCACTTTTAGGAGTGCTAAAGATCTCCTTGAGAGACCTACTAAGAAAAATCAGGAGGTGCAGGTAGAGTTAGTCCCAAAACATGTAAAGGAGAAATAAGTTGTACCTAAAGAGGCTGAAAATTTAGGAATGTCTGAGTACCTAAAAACTAATGCAGCTGAGCATGTACAAGAGAGTCCACCACCACTATTTTTGTCAAAAAACATAAAAAGTCTAAGGAGGATATATGTTTTAAATAGTTCTTTGACATATTTAGAGAACTTCATATTAATATTCCATTGTTAGATGTTTTAAAGGGTATGCCTAAGTACTCTAAGTACTTGAAGGATGTGGTAACCAATAAAAAAAAGCTGAATGACATTAAGATTGTGGAACTTACTGAGGAGTGATTCTTGATCGTGATGAGGAAGATGCCAAAAAAGCTAAAGGATCCAAGGTGCTTCACACTCCCTATACAAATTGGTGATAAATATGTGGTTCATGTTTTGAGTGAATTAGGAGCAAGCATAAACTTGAGGCCCATATCTATTTTTAATACTCTTGGTTTAGGGAAGCCGAGGCTATGTTCTGTGGTTCTCTAAATGGTGGATAGAACAGGAGTATGACCCAAACAAATCATAGAAGTCATGCTCATTAAGGTTTGTAAGTTCATTATTCCTGCTAATTTTATTATTGTTAGCAATGATGTAGATGACAAGGTGCCAATCATACTAGGATATCTATTCTTAGCGATGGGAGAAATACTAATTGATGTTAGAGAGAGCACTCTTACTATAATATTGGATGATGAAGAGGTGTCTTTCAAAGTTTATGAACTAATAAATCTATCTGCTCACTATAAAGACTTGTACTGATCATGTTTATTGAAGTGGATGAGTGCAAGCCACCATTCCCCTCTCCAAACTTTCTCATAGAGTTTCCCAAACCACGACTTAAGCTCAGATTTGAGAAATTAAATGAAAAAATCAAAAAGGCTAGTGTTGAGAAAGATACAAACCTTGAGAGTAAGAACTCAAGAGGTTTGAAAAGACTAGGAATATAGTTGCTGAGTAGAAGAAAGAGAATAAAGAAATATAGATGAAGAGTGGTGATGTTGGCCGTGTCGTGACACTAGATTTGGAATTGCTTGGGAGGTAACCCAAGTTAAGGTAGGTATTTTATTTTCATATTTATTTCATGTTTGTTTTTGTTTTTATTTTAGTCCGAGGTTAACGAGAAGTCAAAGTACTAAAAAACTGAGTTGAGGAGCATAGCAATGACTGGGTATAGAGTCTACTGGATCCTCTTAATGATTAAGATGCTACTAGCTATACCTAGAGGCCTTAGGGAGTATTTCTATCCCCAATTTTTAACTGTACCTTAGAGATAAGATTTGTTTTAATTGTGGGGCGGAGAATCTTTCGATTTCTAAGGTAAAGTAGTACTAATAGGATTCTATTTTACTTGTTTTCCCCGTATTACCAAAAGATTTTCTCTTTGTTTGTTTTAATATTTTAATGTTGGTATCATCCTAGTAAGGGCACAGTTCACCCAACCCTTGGTTTTTCTTTTTAGTTCTTTTTCATGGGGGCGCCTTATAAACCCAGTGTCCCTTTTTTATTTTTAGGAGTAGATTTTAAACTTTTTGTTCGGTAATATGTTCTTGATAGTTGTAGTGTATGATTACATGATGCAAGTGGATCTGAAAGTGAATTAATTTTGATTGTGGTGAATAACTACTTTTGAAACTTCTAGTCCCATGTTTATTACTCTTGTGCGATGTTAGATTAATTTTGCATTGATGCTATTGCTTATTTTAGAGGCAATATGATCCTACTTGATTCGAGCATTTGTCATGTGTGATGTGAGTCTTTGTTGTCTTTCTTATTGTATTTTGACATCTAGAACTTGGCCGGTGTGTATGAAAAGCAAAATAAAGAATGTTGGATTTAGGAGATAATATAGGCATTTCTTTGATATCCCATATTCATACCTATTTTTATCTATCCTTATGCATAATATTAGTTAACCCTGTTGAGCCTTATCCTATTGTTTGGTAGCTTTGTATGTAGCCTATTCTTCTTTATTTGACTAACTATAATTTGATCCAAAGATCCTAAGAAATTTAGTTGAAAAGTTAGTATAGTTAAGGAGTGTAAAAATTTAGAACGAAAGAGGTGAAAGTGAATCCACAAAAGAGTATCTATTGGTATGAGAAAAATTATATGGTATGGGTGGAGTGATGGAATGTAAAAAATGTTCAAAATTAAATCATGTGTTGATAAATAGTACTCCCTCCACACTATATGTGAACTAGATTAAAGAGATGGGAAAAAAAGAGTGTGGGAAGATAGAAGTGATGGAAACTTGGTTGATTAGAGAGGAATTGAATGACAAGAGCGATGTATTAAAGCACTTAAGGAAGATAGTCACTATTACTGGACAAAATAGTTCCTACTCATCCCTTAGCCTATAGTACAACCAGTAAAGTCCTATTTGATCTAGATCCTTTATATTTTGATATTAGTAGAGTACTAAACTAAGGGCAAGCCTATGGTTTCATATTATTTGACATGAATTCTTTGGGAGAGTGAGTGTAATTTGATTCTCATACCCATTCTTGTGATGAATTGCATATCTGTTAGTAAATGTGAGTAACTCTCCTGTAGTGAGGGAACATATTTTATTATGGTTATGTGAATTGCATGATCTATTTTATTGAGTAATATGCCTAAGTTTTCCAACTTGTTAGAGTCAATTTTTGAGGTTAGGATGATCTGAAGTAATGTTCAAGAGCTTTCAACTGTAGTATTGCATGTTGGGTGTGAAACTTGCTATTAACATAATCATTGTTGTGCTAGATTATGTGTCTTACTTGTAGTAGTAATGTTGGAGTTTTCACTATATGGTGCTTAATGTAAGGATTTATTTTAGGAAGAACAAGGCTTTAAGTGTGGGTTGGTGATATTAGGTGGATTTATGCACCTAACTGTTACTATCTACATGCATTTAGCCTAGTTTTGAGGACTTCTATTATGTGTAATGAGTTGTGAATAATACTATTCAGTTTATATGTGTTAAATACTTGATTATAATGTTAAAGGTGTGTTTTAAACAAGTTTAGAATTAATTTGGACACCTAGAGTTTAGACTAGAAAATTAGTGTAACTAGCTTGAGCTATGTGTTGTTCTAGTGTATCACTGTAGATTAGTGTGTTATATGCACTAATTAGTGGCGTTTGATGATATAAGAGACCATGTAATATGTCAAGATCAATTTTTGGAAGCATAAATAGGTCTAATAATGATGGAGATAAAGATACACCCACGAAGTGAGGAACTCAAAGCCAAAGGGAAGGCGTAAACCTTGCTTAAATCTGGAATTTCTGAGCAAAAAGGCTTGCCAAACCCTCTAGCCTCTGATAAAGGCGTACCAAATTCTTGGAAAAAAAAATAAGAATCTAAGATAAGGGTGTTCCTTTCCCTTATTGCATCAATTCAAGAGCGTGACATGCCCTTGGTTTCAAGATAGGCTATTGACTTCCTATTATAAATAGAACCCTTGTCTTTCAATATACACACCTTGGATGACATTTGGGGATAGAAACACACTTGAGGAGCTTAATTTAGGGTTATTAATATTTCCCTTGGTTTAATTTTTGTTTCTTATACATGAATTCCTTTATTACAATTTATTATAAATCCACGGGCGGCTAAACACCCTCATCTAGAGTTGAGTCCAAGAACATGAATAGTTAAACTTATTTGTTAGTTGGTTTAGGTTTATCATCGTGTTTGGTTGTTATTATATCCTTGTTATTACTATTCTATGGATTAACATCCCTTAGAATAAATCTATATATCTATTATGAGCTCGAGAGGAGAAACAATAGATTAGAATGTGGGATGTATGGAGTGGGATCTTATATGTTCAAGGGACTGAACTTAAGATCTGCATTTAGGTTAGGAATATACGTAATTCATCATATTTGGTTCATATATGAGATTAAATATAAAATCATTTAACTTAGTTCTCATATCCCCGCTCAAAAATGTAGTTGTGGGGCAAAGTTAGATCGAAGATTAAAGGATGACCATTCCCTAATTATGTTATCAACCTCATGAATCAATAACAAAGATATAACTAAACTATTGAAATTTTGGAAAAGTAGGATTTCTCGTAGTGCCTTAACCCTGAATTTCTCCCCATTGTTATTCAAGTACTTTATCATATAGTATTTTTTACAATTACTTTTAGGTTCCCAAATCTCAAACTCTTTTGATTACAATTTGCACTTGTTTAATCTATTTAGTAATGCTTGAATTAGACTGTTGTTGAGCACAAGCCCCTATAGGATTGGTACTTGGCTTTTAAAGGCCACTTTACTGCTTGGGTTACCACGTACACTTGCATGTGTTCTAAGATCCAACAACTCCGTACAAGTAATGTCACAACAACTTCAACATAAACACTATGGTAGCCATCTTCAAATCATGTGTAGGGTAATTTCTGTCATGAGGCTTCAATTAAAGAAAGGCATAAGTAATCACCTTACCTTCCTAAATAAACACCGTACCCAAACCAACACTATAAAAATCATAAAACACGGTAAACCTACACCCTCCTTGGAAAAAGTTAAGACTAAAGCATAAGTCAAAAATTCTTTGAGATTCTAGAAGCTCTTATCACACATATTTGACCACTATAAAACAATCTTTTTCTAAGTCAACTCAGTCAAAGGATCTTAAAGAGATGACAAACCCTCGACAAATAGTTTATAATACCCAACAAAACCAATGAAACTCTGAATCTCAATAGGAGAATTTGGTGTAGCCCAATCATGAATAGCTGTTATTTTAGCCGAATAAAACATAATACCATCCTTGGTCAGCACATGAACCAAGAAAGTGTCAGAATCCAACAAAACCTCAGACTTGGACAACGTGGCATGCAAACTCTCATCAAACAACCTCTAAAATACAACCCTCAAATGCTTTACATGGTCGACCTCACTATTGAAACAAACAAAGATGTCATCAATAAATACAATCAGATAGGATTCAAGATATGGTCGAAAAGCCCAGTTCATCAACTCCATGAATGCTACAGGACTATTGGCCAACCCAAAAGATATGACCAAGAACACATAATAATAATATTGTGTCAAGAAAACAATCTTTGGAATTTCTGAAGCCTTAATGTTCAACTCATGATACCTGAATCTCAAATAAATCTTGGAGAACACCAAAACACCCTGAATATGGTCAAGTAGATCATTAACACAAGAAAGAGGATACTTGTTATTAACTATAACTTTGTTCAACTACCTATAATAAATACACATCCATATAGAACTATCGTTTTTATTCACAAATAAGATTGAAGCACCCCAACGAAATACACTAGGTCTAATGAACCCCTTACACAACAAATCTTGCAACTGCTCTTTCAATTTCTTTATTTCAGTAGGGCCCATCCTATAGGGAGGTATATAACTACATTGGTGCCCTAATTTGTATCAATAAAAACCAATATCATGATTCGAAGGCATATAAGGGAAATCCATGTAAAACAGATCCATGAAGTCGTTAATAACCTTAATAAAATCCATAAGAGGTTGTAAAGAGACACTAGTATCATGTATATAAGAAAAATATGGTAGACATTCTCTCTCTATCTTGTTATAATTGCATAAAAAATATATAACACCCTTTGGACCCAAATTAAGATTACCCTTCAAAGATAACCTCGGTACACCCAGTGTAGCAAGGGTCTCAATCTTAGCAAACTAGTACAAAATAGCATGATAAGGAGATCATTAATTCATACCCAAGATAACATTAATATCAACCATATCTAGGAAAATCAAGTCTACCCAAGTATTAAAAACCTCAAAGGTAACCACACAAGATTGATACACCTGGTCTACCACTAAAAAATATCCTATGGGTGTAGAAACATGAAAAAAGCATATAAAGGGGCTTACACACAACATAAAAGCCAGAAGAAAAATATTTAGTCATATAGCAGAATATAGATCTAGGTTCAAATAACATAGACATTGATCTATAGTAGATTTGGATGATACCTATAATAACTACATCAGAAGTCTCTACCTCGGGTCTCCAATGTATAGCATAAAACTAGCCACATCTATTCCTAGTCTAAGTAACCTTAAGACCACCTCCACGAGCACCCTTACCTCTTTATCTTGCACCTCTAGTACTACTGGTACAATCCTTACCACTTTATGAACCACCTCTCACTATAGAAATTAGAGTAGGTCAAAGCTAAAGATGAGAACCTCATAGAGTGGATCCATATACACATTGAAGGAAATTCTTGGTGACATGGCCAAACTCATCACAAACTAAACATATTCCTTGACATAATTTAATCTGATAAAGTATGGATAAACTAGAATGATCACCTTAGCCTGAAGAACTAAACTTGGAGCCTCCACCCTCATGAGCTAATACTTACCTACCAAAAGCTACAGAACCAAAAGGTCGACCAACTAAACCCTGCAATGCATCCTAAACTAGAATACCATGATAACCTCGAGAACCTCTACTAGAGATATCTTTTCCTAAGGTTGTATGTCTACTAAACTCACCATATTGACACACCTTCTTAGTACCTCCGTGAGTATCCTAAATAATAGACTCGACCATTTTGTTATGCTTAATAATACTCCAGACAAAAGCCCCTAAAACTACCATAAGGGTTGTAGCCAATAAATAAGTACCATTTAACGCCTTCACAAACTTTTGAATTCTCTCATACTCGATGGAAATACTAGCAGTTGAGTATCAGGATAAAGTGTGAAAAAAATCCCCACACTAAACAATAGTCATGGATCACTGCTCCAAGAGATTAAAATCATCATGCACCTAATCTCTCAAGCCATATAACACAACCCTCTCAAAACAAGCCTAAAAAATTGAGTGCAAAAATACAGGAAAACCCATAGGTCTATAACTAGAAAATAGCCTCCACCAATCCCTAGCCATATTTATCAACTTATAGGTAGTATAAGAAATTACATAAGAATTAAGGGATCAAAGATTATCTAACTTATCCTAGCAATCAAACAAGAAATCATAAACATCCCTACCAATAGTTCCATTAAACATGGGCGTACCTATGAAAGTAAACCTCTCAAATCTCTTTTGATCATTAGTAAATATAACTGTACCTAAAGAAATAGGAAGAATAGTAAGTCTGGCAAATAATGAATCCACACATAGGGGAACCATAGATGATGGTTGCACCCCAAAAGAAGTAATTCAATAAGTAGATGTCAACACTAATGGTGGAATATCACTCGAAGTCTGAGAATCACTAGGCACAGTCAAGGGTACACCCTTCAAATAACTCAACAGACAAACCAAGTGACCCTGAAGCATTGAGGCGTTGACTGAATCCTATGGTACTTGAGATAGACCCACATACCCTATCTGATAACTATTTATCGAGTATATAACCTTAATTTTGAGAGAGGCTTACCTATCATGTAATCTAGGTGGGGACGCTTCTCGTTCCCGTCCATTTCCTTTTGGCCATCCATGACCCCTAACTCACCCGCTAGTCTAGGATCTATCCTTGTACGTTAGGCTTAGAGTACCTAGATTTTCGAGATCTAGTATGTAACATCTATACATAAAAGAGTAAAGCATAACTTAGAACATTAGGTAGGAACAATCTGTATGATTAGGAATCAAAATAGAGAAGTTCTTCCTAAAGACATCTTATAGCCTTTAAAATATAGTTACAAACATCTATGTACCAATTTGAGAACTCTACTAGACATCTTGCTCTTATACTTATAAGATTGGTGAACCTAGATTCTCTAATACCAATTTGTCACAACCTATGAGTGGGTTATGATGGCACTTATCATGACTTAGCCTTGATAAATAAGCAAATCACCTAAACTAAACAAAGAAAAAGTAAAATTGACAATA
The DNA here is from genome assembly GCF_002878395.1 of Capsicum annuum. Taxonomy (NCBI): domain Eukaryota; kingdom Viridiplantae; phylum Streptophyta; class Magnoliopsida; order Solanales; family Solanaceae; genus Capsicum; species Capsicum annuum. The sequence goes on from NW_025883717.1 coordinate 27,219, forward strand.
ATATAAACCAAGGTGAGGCTTCTAGAATAAGGTCAACCTAATATGAAACATAATTAAATAGAGGTATGAAAAAATCTCATAAGTCCCCTAGAATCTTGTGTCATAGTGTAAGAGCATTTAGTACATAACTGAATTTAAAAATACATAGAGATCTCTAAAACTAAAATATAGTCATAAAGTATGATAATAGGAGGCCCAGAGTCGGCTCTGAAATCTATAGAGAACCTAGTACCTCAAACACCGCTCCTATTTGCATGTAATTAGTTACCACATCTGGGATTTGTACTTATATCTGCCTCCTAAAGGGTATAGTAGGAGTGAGTATGATCCACTTGTACTCAATAGATATCATAGGCCAACTGAGTAAAGTAGAAAATAAGATAAGTAAAATATATTATAAGCACATCACCTGCAAGTAAAAAAGACCCAAACGGTAGCTCACACCATCTCCATATATTTATATATAAATATATAACCGAAAACAACATGGATATACAAAAATATTATACTATCATTAAACTCAAAGCAAATAAACTAAAAAAATTATGAAAGATGCATATGCAAATAAAATGCAATGCAATATGAATATGATGAATGGTGAGATCCATCACATGACTTTATCCTTACACCTACCGAG
>NW_025883718.1:0-1243 GCF_002878395.1 Capsicum annuum
CGTAATCATTTTATGGCATCTATGAACTCTTTATGCCATTACATGGCAGAAAAAGTAGGCCTCGTTTTAAATACTATGTAGTCATTCATGGATAAACTAACAGAATTTTCCAAACATGGTTAGAAGTATTAGACTCCATACAAGGTTTTAAAGCCCCTCTTTTTAAAGGTTTTAATGATTTTACCGAAGCTACCAATCATGCTAGAGGATTTTTAGGGCCAAATTATTATATATCTCCTTCCCTTAGACAAAATCCAGACCAGATACCCCAGTATAATTTGCAAAAAGAGACTGGAAAGATTATTTTTCGCAACCATTGTTCTTCTATGACGGAAAACTTCAAGACGCTAAATGCCCAAAAAGAGTCACTCCTCATGGAAAACACTAGATTAATCAAACAAATACAAATGTTAGAAACAAGACTCAGCCCGCAGAATCCAGCTAGCAAAACAGATGCACAAACTCAAACTCCAGCTCAGAGTTCTCCATCTCCTCAAAAAATGGATGAGAAGGGTGTGCATTTCCCACTAAATGCTCAGAAATCCACTGTACCGGATGTTGGTACAGCTAGTCCGATTCAAACGATGATCGGTAAAGACAAATCAAATCCATTAATGGCTGTTACTTTGCCAAAAAGTGAGGATAAAGGGTGTTCTTCATCAAAAGCTAAATTAACAAGATCTGGACATAAGACTTTACAAAAGACTTTAATATCTAAGAGAAAAAACAAAACAATAGAGACAATAATTAAACAGACACTAGATAGATTCTTCAGCAACCAGACACAAGATAAATACGTGAATGAACAACCAGATGAATAGCCCACTAATCTAGACAGAGTTGTACCAGAAATGACTAATAATTCAGCAAGATCAGACGAAGAAGATAGTATTACACAATTCCAGGATGCCCAGGATCCATATGAAGACGACGACTCAGGCATGAGTTTCGACTCCATTGCCCTGCACAACTTGGATACCTAAAGATAATCTACAGTTTCCACAGTTTGTATTATTAGCAAGCATAGTCAAGTGGGGATGCCTACTTTATGTCTTGTAATAGTCAGAGTCAGAGTGCTTCCTTTATCACTACTTTCCAAAAGAAAGAAAAACTGTTGAAGCACGCGTCAAAATAAGTTTGAAAGAAAACTTTAATAATGCAAGTCGGGTACTCTTTGGGCCCCATCGTCACATGCATTATTAATTTTCTTTCAAACTTATTTTGACGCGTGCTTCAACAGTTT
>NW_025883719.1:0-5264 GCF_002878395.1 Capsicum annuum
GTTTTTGAACATGTTTTTCCTACTTTTTGAAGGGAATTTATTTTTCTTAAATTTAAGGAAAATAAGTTGATTTGGAAAACATTTTTCAAAATATTTAAGTCAAGCAAACATGAAACAATTGGATATCAAACACAATATATCTTTTTGCAATATGGTATGCTGAAACATTGAAGAAGCAATTAACCTATTCCAATTCTGACTTGGAGGAATACCTCATTAAAAACTTGCTTCCGCTCACAAAGGGATTTTAAAGCACCATATCTCTAGTCATTAATTACTGCTCTCATGGCCTGACAAATATAATTCATGTCAAATGTTCTCCCTCAATTGTTTGGTACGCACAAAACAGTCAAGTAATAAACCTGATCCCACGTGCAATTAGACCCAATATTTGCAGATTTCAAAAGAGTTTTGAATGCACTCTTTGCCTCCTAAATAAAATTTGATACTTAAAATAGAAATAAGAGAAATTTCGAGAACATACGTTAAATGGGACAAAAATCAATAATCAACTACACCGCTTTGCTCTCATAAACTAATGGTCACAGCTCGATTGTTTTCTCATCTAATGGAGTAGCATCTCTGATTTCAGTTATTACAATATTTTTCTTGACATTCTGCATTTTAGGCACAACATCAAGCACAAAGGATAAAAGCAAACCTCCTTGGAATTTGGAGCATATTCTTCACCTGTTAGCAGTTGACTAACAACTGCACTACAAATTGTTGGATCAACATCCAAAAAATAGCTACGAAAAGCTTTCTTGGTGTTTTAACCAGTAACCAGTAGTAATTAACTAATCGCATAAGTATTTCAGAAGGAAAAAGTACCTCTCTATTCTCTGAAGAAAATCCATCACCATACACTACTGTATCTTGAGTTGTAGTAGTCTCAGAACTACAGAAAAATTGAATTCCAAATAAGAAGCAACAGAAACCAGAGGCAAATTTATAACATATAAATCTAAAAACTTACAGCGATGGCGTAAATTTCCCAAGGTTACAGCTATTCCAATTTTCTTTGAATTAGCAACAGCTGGCGAAGCAGGTTCTAAAGAATTCTTCATTTCGAATATTTTAATCATCGGAGAAGAAACCTTACCAGTTAAACTTGATAATTCTGAAGCCACAATAGTTAGTAAATTAGCAGCTGGTGACATAACAATTGGGCTTGATTTATGTAACACCCCATATTTTCAAGCTAGACTTTAGACCGTCGTTCCTACATATATAAACCCAAACTAAATTATTCTTGTAACGCCCATCATTTAGGGCTACAATATAGACCATGATTTTGATACATTAATAATCCCAAAGCCATGACTCCTATGCCAATATGGCATGTTAATTATTTGCATAGTATGTGATTCCATTCAAGCTTGAATTTAGACCATAGAGGTCCCTCAACTCAAGGAAGAGTTAAAACTATTTTGATCGATTAAGTTTTAGTGGATGTTGTAATTTATGTCAGATTTCATCAACCATAGCTGAGCCTACTATGTGTCAAATAATAGGTCTTCGAATTAGCTTTTCAATGATACCAATTTTGCTAAAATCCGACACCCGAGCAAGAAGTTATGGCCTTTCAAAGTAGTAGGCGGCGCCTATGTAAATATAGGCGATAGCATAGGCGGCGCCTATGTAAACATAGGTGATAGCAAAGGTAGATCCTATATGAAGGTTTCAAGTGATTTAAACACTCCATTTTTGGGGCAAAATAGTCCTTTTCCACCCTTACTTAGCCCTACACACGAAATTCAGTTCCCAAAGACCCCAAAATACACCTTCATTCATCAAAATTGTTCAAGAACTCTCTCTAGGGTTTAAAAATAAAAACCCAAGAAACTCAAAATTCAACCGTGGGTTTTAGGAACTAATTGCATAGTTGGAATCCTCTCAACGTATGCTTCAAGAAGTACCTAATATTCATAGTAATGGAGGTATGTGGGGTTATCACAAAAATCTCATGGGCTTTAAAAATTCATGTTTTCAAATGGGGGTTTTGAAATTACGAATACGATTATCTTTTAAACGTTTTATGATATTGATTTGGCCCTTAGACTTACTCTTAAAGTGATTTGCTATAGGATATATGTATATGCATGTATTCCGAAAAGATGTTAACTTGAGAGCATGAATGATATAAAATTTCCTCTCTTGATGTGAATTTTTTTAAATGTTAATATGATGTAAATTGTTTGAAAACATCTTGAAGAGCATGACATGAAATTTTTTGAGAATTGATATGATTTTGACTTGAAAATGAGAACGTTATTCATGTTGAATACAATGGTTTAATGAGAAGAATAATTTGATATTGATGGCTTGCAAGTCGGGTATGATGATACCCTACAGAGAATGACATGTGATTTATTTGAACAAACTTTGAATGCATTGATTTTCATGAGAAAGGTGGATGCCCAAAGAGGGCATTTAAGTGAAAGGGCTCATCGCTGGAAATCGTAGTTGTCGATGCGGGTCATATGATATTGTATCCTACATAGGAGGATAATAAAATAATTAGGACATCTTACATGGGGGGATTCCCTGTGGTGTACTCACATAGGGGGTATACCGACTCCAAATCATGGCGGCTACTTGGATTGGAGTCTTGGCCGCCGAGCACCAGAGGTGGATTCCACATTGCCGTGGAATTACAATTGTAGGGTATTCCACCTAGCTTAATTGCATTACATTGGTATTGAAAACTATTACCTTATGCCCATGAGTTTTCATATAACTTGATATAAAACTGCTTTATAATGGCTCTCACCTATATTGTGTAAAAATATTATATTTTTGTTTTGATTTCTCTTCGTACCAGTACTTTTGTATTGATCCCTTCTCCTCCCAGGTTTGGAGGCACAGTCTAGGGGTACAGAAAACCAGTAGATTCCTTCCGACAGATCGCAGAATTGAGTGGTGAGCCTTCTATATTTTGGAAGGCCTGATGCCTGCAGTTTAATTTATCATTTATTAGTTTTGGGTCTACTGGGAGTCTTGTCCCAGTTTTTAGATAGACATTTGTTTTAGTCATGTAGTAAAGATTTTGCAGAACTTATAGAGATGTTGATTGGGATTGTGGGACATTATTTCCCATTATTGTTTTCATATGATTCTTGACCATGTTTCCATTATATAGTGTATTTTCCGCATTTCTTTTTCATATAAGTCATATGCATGATTACCAGATAGGTAAGGGGTGTTTTGGGCCTTGATGGTTCAAAATACTCATCATGGCCAGGGCCCCGGTTCGGGTCGTGACAAACTTGGTATCAGAACACGGTTCATGGTCCCAGGGTGTCTGCAAAATTACGTCGGGTAGAGTCTTGTTTATAGGTGTGTAGCGTGCCATACTTATAAGTAGGAGGCTACTAGGTGTTTAGGAATGTCTCTCTTTCTTTATGTTCTAGTTCGTGTAATAGAATCAGAATGTTCCTCTTTCATACTCAAATTTGTGCTATGGTGTCACCCATACAAAAGTGACAGTCATCCTAATTCTTTCCTTACTCGGACATTCTGAGACATGTCTCATCATTGGGCCAATTCAAGTACAAAAGTTTAGAGTCTAAATGGTATGGTTCATTCTGATCGAATCATATAAGATTTTTACAAGGACTTGAGAAGAGTCCGTTAGTGCTTTAGAATGTGTTGGTTTTAGTGTGAACCTTGATTTTGATAAAATCGTGCTTTTCAGAACTTATGTTGCCAGTGTCATGCTTCAGAGGTAATAAGTTATAGCAGAATGTTGGAACTGTATTTCCACCCGAATAGTAGTGTGTGTTAAAGTGTTGTTGTCATGACCTATTGGTAATGAAATTAGACCAAGAAGTTGCTGATGTGAAGTCACAAAGTTAGAAGTCAGAGTGAGGATGATTTACCCCTTTATAGGGATAAACTAATTTGATATCTAGCAGCATGTGTGGACAGTATGGTAGTCCATGGAGGAAGTTTTTGACTCCGATTTTATTTCTACAGAGTAAGATGTGTATTCTTAGTTCATTGAATATTGCGTATTAAATCTCTATCTCATGAAATATTGTCATCAAAGTGTTATTGAAACATAAAGTCTAGTGAAGCCGTGTGGGGCTCTTTCGATTCACTAGCATAGTTGACTTGTCATTCATCCCATTTTCTTGTTCAAAATACAAAATCAAAGTCTAGTGAAGCCGTGTGAGGCCTATTTCAATTCACTAGCAATTTGTTGTCCAACTTGTCGTTCTTGTGTAGGTTTAATGTATGTATAGCTGAATCTGGTTGCATGAGATTGATTCGGTAAAGAGATGATTCGTCCTTGTGTGTTATTAGTAGAAGGTAGATAAGGAGTTGTTAGTTAGGGTGATTTGTTGGTTGCTTAAATGTGAAAATAGCTATATTAACGAGTAAGTTATGATTATAGACTCATGGTTGTTTGAGGAATTTGAAGGCAGTCTAAATGTATGCTTAAGTAAGTAAGTATCAGGTGAGAAATCCGCATAAGTAGAGAAGATTGTATGGGGTTATAATATCAGATTAAGGTTGATCATGTCTATTATATGACTTTACCCCTTGACCTTCTTTTCGTTGGTAGTTGTAAACTAGTACAACTTGTGAGAAGGTAGGTAGTGGATTTTAAGGTGTTTGAATGGAACGTGTTAATTTTATGGACTAGCATATTGTTTTGCACTCATCATTGGTCGTAAATGATTGATACTAAACTATAGGCTTGAATTTAAATGGTGTGGTGGTAAATAGTGGCAAGATTTTGATAATGTATGTTTTGTGGGATTAAATTAGTAGGCTTGAGGTGCTGAAATAGTACATGCTAATGGATTATGATAAGGAAAATTGTTAGGTCATATCGATTATGGTGGTTATGAAGTTCTAGTGCACTAGTGTTTCGTGATGTTTATTTATAGTTTCTAAGTGAAAATTTTGTGTAAGTTTGGGTTGTAAATCATGTTTAGCACTAGACATTAAGTTCGAACAGTTGAAGTTCATAAAGGTGGATGTGATGATTTCTTGATCAATGATGTTAGTTATATAAATGTGATCTAATAAGCTTGAACGGTGTATGAAATGGCTTAAGTTTAAATTGATTAGTAATGAAGTATAATGTTGTAGGTATGGTGTAGAAGTATGCCAAGGTGATATGAGGTTGCGGCATATATTTCTAAGACTATTACATAATTTGTGTGGCTAGTGGTACCATTGAATTGTTAAGTGGAGAAAACTAGTTAGATGGTATATGGTGATCTAAATAGCCATGTTAAGTGTTAGAATCT
>NW_025883720.1:0-2711 GCF_002878395.1 Capsicum annuum
TTATTCAAGCTTAGTTTAAATTTTAACAACTTTATTGTTATTTGATTAACATTATTAAGGAAGTTGATTTTCCCCAAATACGATGTACAAAAATATGTCAAAAATACGAAATAAGTATTTAAAAAATCAACAAGTACAATGAAGGCTCAAAGCACGTATACGGGATTTGTTATATTATTTGTGTGGAAAATGAATGCAAATATATTTCATTGTACATAAATATTATTGTACCACATTTTCTTTTCTTTTATTTATTCCTTTTTAAGCATAGAGACAGATATGAAATAATACTATATTACTTTAAAATATTTACTTTCTTAGAATATAATATTGAATTGTTCTTTCGTTTGGGGTGTGATGGAGAAGGGAGGTGGGGGGCTGATAGACCAATGAAAACTCTAGGAAGAACTAACATTTAGCTGGGAAGGATTTAAAAAGCTGAAGATAATTACGAATCTTTTATGTTTTATGTGTTAGTATTAAAGGTATGAGATTTTCGCAAGTTTTACAGAAATAAAATGAATATAATGAACAATAAAACACAAATTTAGATTGAACAATCTATTTGAAATAAGAAAATAGAAAGTTCAACTACTTATAGCATGTAACTAAAAAAAAAAAATTAATTCAGTTTCAAATTATAAAAAATATAATTAGATACGGTAGGGGAAATGTGCAAAGATTGGGGAATTGGGGAGATAATATTTTAAACTAATTTTAAAATATAATAAAGTAATTAGATAATGCATATACTAATACCATAAATTTTAAACTAAAGAGATGTGAACAACATAATAAAAACAAAACAATAAAAAATCATAAAATATATCTATTTTAGCTAATAAGTTTATGATTGTATAAAGCCAAGTATTAACCTAATAAAAATTCATATTAACAATCTAATAGTTTTAAATAGTGAACAATTTAATAAAGAAAAATATGAAACATAAAAGGTTTTTTAATTATATGAAGCGTATTTTTTTTTTTCAAATATAAATTTGGTTATGGGGTTGTGATGGTGTTGGACCGGGTGGATGGGGTGGGGGTGGGAAGCGGTTCGATTTGAGGATGTACATTTTATTGAGAAACAATAGGATTATTGAATTTTGAAAAATAATATGATTTAACATATTCGAAGAAGACACACAATTTAAAGTGATTTAGAAATAACAATCATCATTTTTTTAAAAAGATTAGTTTGTTATTCATTAGATAAATATACATTTTATTTGAAAAAAGCAAGGATAAGAAAGAATAACAAATTAATTTTTGTAGCAACTGCTCCTTTTTAATTGCAACTACTAAGTCAGTTTTTCTTATTTATATATAATAACAGAAGCAAAAAACGCCACATATCATCACCATAAAAAATAGTATTTTTATTAAAAATTAAATTTAAATATTAAAATAATTATTAAAAAATAATATCTTTTTAAAAAACTTTAACTGTCAATCCAAAATCAAAACCTCAACCTAACTTCTCCAATTAAATCACGTTTTTTAACTCCACTTTTGTAGCAACTGCTCCTTTTTAATTGCAACTACTAAGTCAGTTTTTGTCTCCTTATATAACTATTATTCTATATAATTATATATAATCAGAAAACTCTATTATTGAATTGTAAATTTGTAACTTTCAATTTTCAGAAAACTCTATAATCAGAAAACTTTTCTTCCACGCCTTCAATTTTTTTTATTTAAAAAAAATAAAAAAATTGATTATGTTTTTTTAAACATTCAATCGGTGCTTATGAATTGGTTCAATGAAGTGTTATCAATTTTTTGAAGATAGGATGGTTTTATGTGTTTTTGGTGAAACAGATATGATAGTTATGCATCTGAATATTCTTTCGTTTAAGATCCATAAGTTTTTTTTTTTGTGTGTGTGGGGGGATGGGGGGTGGGGGTGGGGGGCAATATAAAAAAATATATAAAAAATGTATGAAAATTATATAATTATTGTATAAAATGTGTAAAAAAATGTACAGTTATTGTATAAATTCTGTATCAAAACAATATAATTTTCGTATAGAATATTTATATGTATAAGATATGTGTAAAATCTGTATAGAAGGTATGTAGAAACGGTATAGAACAAGCCAGTAAATTGAAATGGCTAGAAAGTGAAATTTAAATTTCAATTTTATACATATATACATATTTGATAGAACTATACAATTTCTATACATATATCTTATATAGATACATATTCTATTTAATAATTATATTAATTTTATATAATTTAATTATTATTTTTAAATAGTAAAATAAAGCAGAATATTTGATCAGTTAAAAAATTTACAACAAAAAAAATTAAAATATTTTTAAAAGGGCTGAATTTTTCAAGTTGAATACTGTATCAGTATTGTATATGAACTGTATATGGATTACGTAGGCCAAAATGACCCAAATTAGAAAATAACTATAAAACAGAAATAGTATATCCGACTAATTATTTTTTAAAAAGTTTTAAAACTTGAACTATTTATTTTAAAAAGTGTTATAGAATATCTTTTTCCCTAAATTTAAAGACTCTAGTCAACCAAAGTACAATCCAAGAAACATTATGAAGGTTAATTTAAAGAATTAGTCAAAGTATAATTCAAATTTGTCCTTATAATTTGACAATCAATAGATTTTTGAAAAGGTACCACTAGGCATCAATCATATCATAGCCTAGGTATTACAATCAATTGTTGGAGTATTTATTG
>NW_025883721.1:0-3359 GCF_002878395.1 Capsicum annuum
TATTGAGTTTAGGAGGGCCATGGAAAATGGGAAATCCCAAGTACTTCTCAAAAAAGTTGTAGGCCTTAATGCCAAGAGTAGATGAGAGATGATCCTTAGTAGAGGTGTGGGAGTTTGAGGAGAAAAACACCATAGATTTGGCAAGATTAATTTTTTGGCTGGAGTGAGTGTTGAAGATGGCAAGAGTTCTAGCAATGGTAGTATAATTGAGAATGTCAGCTTTTGAAATAGGGTATGGTTATCCACGAAGAAAAGATGGGATATTTTCGAGCCTCTATGATTAATCTGAATGGGATTCCACTAAGAGTGTCCACTTTATGATTAATCCTTCTAAACAGAAGCTCCATACAAACGATGAAAATGTGAGGAGATAGGGGATTCCGCTATCTTATTCCTCTGGAAGGCTTGAAACTAGATGTTTAGCCCCCATTGACAAGGATGGAAATGGATGAGGTGGACATGCAGGACATGATATGTTTGGAGAGCCCAGGAGAAGATTGAAAAAACCCAGGGCTTGCCTAATGAAGGATCATTCCAGCCTATCAAAGGCTTTTCCAAGACACGATTGAGAAATGCTTATTATTGGTAAAGTGATGGTGGAAAAGGAAAATGAGAAAGAATTTCATTTTATTTTCCAAAAAATAGAATTTCAAATGTGATTATTTTTTTTTATAAAAAGGTAAAATTTAATTGATAAGTTTATATTTTATAATTCTTCACCTTAAATTTTGCATAGAAAAATTATGGACGATGTAAAATTGATTGTTTATATTATTTGGAAGGATTATATTAAAAAATAATCAGTTACTGTTATTGTTGAGTTTCTGAATCAGTGGATCATTGTAAAATTATATGTATTTAAGAAATTCATTAGGATTCGAGAAAAGGGGATACTCGAACGGGAGTGATGTAGATGGTTTACCCTAATATAAATTGTATTAGTAAATTGCTTGAACTCATGATCATGATAATTATTGTGCTTGAATTTGTGACTTAGTAATTGTCTTTTCGGGTTTGTTAGCAAGTAATTGATCACATAAAATCCTGAATAAGATTTTCAATTTCCATTCGACTAGTGATATAACTTTGTTATTACTTTATTTGAATTTGTGACCTAGAAATTACTTTCTTGAATTTGGCATCAAATAATTGCTTGTTTAAATTCGTGAGCTAGTAAGTACTTGTTCAAACTCGCGATCTATAAGTCATGACCCTTCATCTTCCATGAAATCATGAATAAGATTTGCTAAGTTTCGCTCAGTGAGTGAGTGATAGTTTAGTTATTTTTTTAATGTATCTGAAGTTTTGCTAAAGTAAAAAAAAGAGGGGGGGGGAGGGGGGAGACCCAGCAGAACTAGAGAAAGAATGAAATTGTAAGTGATATGATTTAGATAGTTTATTCTAATTCTAACATCATTAGTAATGCTCGGTTGATATTATGACCTAATAATTGCTTGGTTGAACTCGTGAATTATCGATTACACGACAATAGCCGATTGAAAGGCGTTCTTTTGGGGGAGAACTATTCAAGTCCTAGAGAAATGAATTGTTAAAATGTGATAGCTATTTGGAGGCCCAAGTTAAAGTCTAAGAATAGAAATACTAAGTGGTAAAATTTAGTTTTGAAGAGATCCAAAATTGCATCGAAAAGTGCCCAAAAGGAAACCTAATTTAGGCCTTAAGTTGAGCTAAAATCTGCAGCCCAATCAAATTCCATTTAAGGCTCAAAAGCAACAACCAAAACGACCCAATACATTTTTATTTGAACTCAAATATTAAAGTTTGTTTTTAATACCGCCGCTAAACAATGAGTTTATTACTAAGTTGTAGAATGATTTTTTAGGGCTTTATAAGGCAGGCTTTTCCTCCATATTCATTGACCCGCCAGCGTTGAAAAGTTTTTTCTCTCCATATTCTTTCAAGATCCGTTCTCTCTCGGTATCAGAGTCATTATAGACTTCAAATCTTGTCCTTTGTCTATGAAAAGTCACCTCAATCCATAGATTCGAAAAGACTTCATTTAACTTTAACTTGGATGAACTTGGTGAGTATCTTCAATCCTAAGAAATGTGATTTGTTATTTATCAATATTTAAGAACTTTTTAATTGTGATTAATTGCTCAGCAGAATGGTTAAAATTACATTTATTCAGACTTTTCAAATCCCCTAATATCGTTGTTATAAAAGTAGCACAAATATTTTCTACTACTGGAGAGAAATTGAAATTCGTGAGTTTTTTCTGGAAACAAAATTAAGAATAGGCAATTAATAGATAAGCTAGTTGTGGTAATGTTAGTTATTTTTTATAAAGTTTTTTCTTGAAGATTAATAGATATCATGTTTTCTTTTTATGAATTTCTACGATAATTTTAGCGTTTGATAGTTCGGTATTATGTTGTGCTCGCATAATGTTAAGAATGGATCAGATTGGATCTCAAAGTTAATAGTTGATAGCCCATTTTTTTCTAATCTGCATATCAAACACATATTAAACAATCAAGAAATATTAATCATATAACTTTATCTATTTTAGATGCTTAAATTGTTGACAGAAAATGGCTTATATTAGTAAAATTTTCGACGATCGTGGATATAAAGACATTAATGTGATAATCGGTATAAAATTTAAAATTATAGATTTTTAAGCACTCAATTTGAGCATTGACAATTAGAAAATTGTCTGTTTATATTAAGTTCTTCCCAACTCTAGTCATATAAGAGTTGCGAGGATAATGTAACTGCGTATGATGAATCTAACTACCTACATTTTTGCAGAGATCTTCTAAAGAAAACGGGGAGCCCGCAGGTCCTCCATGAAAAGCGGGAAACAAACGGTGTGTGGACTTGCTAGCAAACGAGGACACTAAGTTAGGAAGTAACTGTTTTTGGAAGGAATGGACAGTTCCACCTTTTTTTGTTCAGGACTGGTACTAAGCATATAAGGATGGAACTTCTTTTGTAGGGCACTATCAAGATGCCCCTAGCTATGTATGTACTACTAATATCTTTACTAATGACGTTAGGCCAGAACTTTCTCCGGCTAACCATGAGCCGCCTACTTGTATTACCAACTCTATTTAGCTAATGTAATATAACCCCTTTTAACCAAAAAAAAAAGAGTTGTGAGGAACAGGAACTTAATATAAACAAATAAGTGCATGATTGTTGCTGCTCTTGTGTGTTTAAGGATCCATAATTTTCACTTTTATCACGATCATAATGTTTGCCTTTATAGTTACGATCCTCCCAAGTTTCACCTGTGTGAGTCATTTTCTTTCAACAATTTAAGCACTTGAAATAAAGTTATAAGATTTTAGTATTGTTTGGTTTTTTATTTTGCATGTTTGATATGTGTATTA
>NW_025883722.1:0-2220 GCF_002878395.1 Capsicum annuum
TACAAATTTTATTTTCAATAGAATAATTGTATTTAGATATGTCCAAAAAGGAAATAGAAATTAAGTTTCGTCTAAATGATGGTACAGTAAATATTTTCTATAATTTCAATTAGAAATCGGTATCGAATAAAATTCTAAGGATACCAATAGCCTCCACGACTTCTTTATTGGCGTTGCCCACATAGGTGTATCTCTCAGCATCAATCGACCCTCAATCCTTATTTAATCCTTCATTCTATCACATACGTGAGTAGTTGCGTCTGTATCCACCCACCAAGTATCACTATGTACTATAGCCAAACTAATTTCTAAACAAACTAAGTTGAAAAGTTTACCTTTCTTTTCTCACAAGGAAACATACTTGATTACTCTTTCTTTATGTGACCAAGTTTCTTACAAAAGAAACATAATGATACTCCTTTTTCTACTATATTATAAGAGTACCACTTACAAGTTATTAAAAAGCACAAATACTATAGTAGCTAAAAAGGAACCTATGAAAACTAGAGAATTTATTTAAAAAAATAATTTGTTATAAGGTATTCCATTTTAATGCGTAATAACCAAACGGTGAGGTTTCCAGTATTGTGACACCAGCTGAATCAAAACATGTATTATCATTTTCTTTACCCACTAAATGTATCTTTAAGAAAAATAATAATAGATCTAAATATTCTTTTGCCAAGTTAATATTCCATGATTTGGAAAATCAAAACAAGTGATGTGACTTTATGTCAAAATAATATTTTACCACACAAGTTATCCGTACCCCCTACAATTGGTATTAGAGCCTATGTTGTTTAAAGTTACGGAAGTAGTATATATTTTAAATTTATTTGATTAATTTATTAATTATGACTTATTTGATAAAACTACATTTAGATATTCCCCAAAATATTATTTAGATGAATAACGTACAGAAATTACCAAAATATAAAGAATTAAAGCAAAAAATATCTAAAAAAACGTAAAGAATTAAAAATAAGGATAGAAAGACTACAATATAACATAATTACCAAAGTTAGTAAAAACTCAATAAATGCACAAAAAGAAGAAATATCAAATTTAGAATCAACAATAGATAGTCTAGAATATACATACCAACATGATCTATTAACAATTAAATAAAAAATGAACAAAGAAGAATTTATAATAGATGAAAAAATATATGAAAACCATGAATGATTAAAAATAAAAATAGTATTTTCTAATCTAGGAAGAAGGTATAAGAAAATAGGTGAACATTTATATTTAATGTTAGAAAAAGAAGAATTAAATTAGAAGATAAATTGATAGCTATGGTAAGAATAGAAAAAGAAAATAAAGAAATAGATAGAAAACAGGAAATAGAAAAAATAAAACAACAAACTACAGAAGAAATATGAAAAATAGAAGAAACTAAAAATAGTAGGATTGCTGAATTAGAAAAAGAACTACAAACGCTAAAAGATTTGTATGAAAAAAAGACAAAAAGAAAAAGAAGAAAAAGATAAAGAACAAAAATTATTAAATGAGATAAATCAATTTAAAGAAAAATTAGAAATAAACAATAAAGAAATAGAAACCAGGGAATTAGAAATAAATACAATAGATGTTGAAGTAACAGATAATTATGATTCGGAAGATAGTGAAACATATACAGAAATCTTAATAAATACAAAAAATTTAGAAATCAATGAAAAACAAGAAGTAAGTAATGAAGAAAACTTAGAAAATAGAAACACAGAAATAAATACTCTTGATAAAAAAGAAGATGAAAATATAATACCTAGAACATCAGAAATAAGAAAACCTACATATTATAAGTAAATTTAAATGATATAATGTAAAAGTGAATATGACAAATGGACAACAAAACAAATAGTTAATAAAAATTATAACTTTTTAGACTTAGATTATGTAATAGATACAGAAAAAATAATACAACTATGGATAGGATAAATGAAAAAACAATTATTAGATAATAATATAAACATAATAGATGTACCAGAATACATAGAAAGAACACTAATAGGAACAGTGAAATTATGGTTTTCAAATTTAACTAAAAATAACAAGAAGGTATTAAGAACTGATAAACCTACAAAAGGAACATCATCAACAACTACAACTATATTAATACCTATAGAATAATTAAAAAAATATGAAATAGCTATAAAAGACGAATTTAGCAGCATGACAACAAAAAAAGAAGAACAAAATGAAGAGAAAGATATAAAT
>NW_025883723.1:0-1554 GCF_002878395.1 Capsicum annuum
AGAGTGTGGCTTCTGAATAAAATGCTGCAAGTTGAAGTAGATCTAGTCTCTTCAAAATCTACATACTATCATAATTTTATTAAAAACAATTATATATTCAGTGGCGGGTGGCCTTTGTATATTTTATGTATATACATTATATTATTTTATACCTCTATCGACAGAAAATTATATTGTTTATAAATCACTAAAATTATATTTTATGTATATATAATAGATGTCGAATCTCTTTCAATTAATTTCTATTTCAAATTTTGAACCCCTTCGTGGAAATCCAAGCTTTGCACCTTGTGCATGTCATCCTTTAAAGTATGTCATAGTTTTCATACGAACCTGAATCTATTCAGGTGCTATCGAAACTTTGACATACAAAGGCTATAAATCAAAACAATTGCTAAGAGTAAAATAAAAAAGAAAATGGAAAAAAATGAGTATGAGTTTGTGTGAGTTTTCAAAAAAGTTGCTAGGTATATATAGATACATACATTGATGTTATTCCCTACTATAATATAGTTTGGAGGCTGTGTTTATAACACTTAGAAAACCCTAGTTCTATGAAATTACTTTGTAGCCCTTTTAGATATTTATATTATGACATTATTGACCTTGTATCTTATTATATTGTTGCACTAAATGTATGCCACATGAAAGGGCTAAGCCATTTGACCTTAAGGAAATTAAAGAAAGAAATGCATATAAAAGAAATTTTAACTTAATTGAGAAAAAACAATCTCATGTTAGGCGAGTCAAGATTTGAAGTTTATGAGTTCTGAATTCTATTACTTTTAAGTTATGATTTCTAAATTAACACTATATGCATATTCAATGAATTTTTACGGCAAAGCTAGTGGCTTTGGCCGAATCTGATTGTCATCTTTTATTGTTCTTCTCTCTAATTCTACTTTTCCAAAGCTAATGATATTTTAGACCTTAGTTTGTTATAAATAAAAAAACATAGCATGAAATATCTCAATTTTTTTTAGGTTCATACCTGACTACTAAATGTGTGAGTTTACTATCTTAACAATTAACAAATATTTATCGAAACACATGTTGACTACTAAATGTGTGAGTTTACTATCTTAACAATTAACAAATATTTATCGAAACACACATTAACTATCAGTTATTCATTTTTCCTATCTAAATGATGGTGTTTTTGATCCTCAACTCTTTGTTATATATATATAGAAAATTGTAAGAACTATATATAAACACAGAACAAGTGCTGGAAAGAAGATGTTTTATTAATGAAGCAGAAAGCGTATTAAATAGAGTTGCAGGTAAACTAAGACGAGTCCTAAACTAACTAAACTAGACTAGTCCTAAATAAACAGAACTGCTGAAACATAAATTCTAATTACACTTCTAACTACTAACTAATTTGATACATGATGTTTCAATACTATATAGGTTAAAAGTTACTACTTATACACATATTAAATCTTGAACATCTTATACGAAATTTCTGGCTCTGCTGCTGTATAATGTCACCACCTTAGGGTGCACCCTTTCCCAAACCTCGCAACACGAGATGCTTTGTGCACAAGACCT
>NW_025883724.1:0-7709 GCF_002878395.1 Capsicum annuum
TTAATTAGCTTTCCAACGATATAAGATCCACCCAAATCCAATAACCGGCAAGAAGTTATGGCAAATTTAAGTCTTAGTCATAAAACAACATCATTTTAGTGCTTGGCGCATCGTGAAGAGGGTTTATTTGGTTTATGTTAATGATCCCTTTTTCGAGAAGATATAATGAACATCATGAATTTTATGTTGAATTTGATTGTACTCGTGATTATGATGTAGTTGGTTTATAATCCATGGTTAATTGCACGTTTCTTGAGAAAAAATAGCATGTGTGTGTTGTTATATGGTTTCATGTTAAAATCCCTTGAATTTGTGAGTATCGATTTTCGATCATGATGCTTGTATGTTGTAGTATTGTCATGTGCATAAAATTTACTCCCCAAGTGTTTGATGAATTGTTCATATGAGTTGAGTAGTGAAATCATATCATGCTGGCATGTAAACAAGTTCATGTCATGCAAATGTTTGCTAAAATATCTCAATGAATGAATGGTGACAAAGTGACTAGTTATTATATTTTCAAGATTGTGTTATGTTTTACAATTTATGCTATCGAGTCTTGGGGGTATCTAATACCCGACAATCTATCTGTTTACCTAGATTTACCGTTGTTTCAAAATAGTCTCAGTGATGTCATGTACAATAGTATTCAATCAATAACAGAATTTAGTAGTTTTCAATCAGTTACAGAACTTAGTGCACTCAGTCAGTTAACAGAATTCAGCGTACTTAGTCAGTCAATAGAACTCAGTAAACTCAGTTCAGTTCAGTTAGACAGCACGATCAGTAATAGTTCAGTCAAGCCTAGTACAATCTAGAAATTAGTTCAGTGTCTGTTCAGTTGGGAGTAGGAATTAGCACTGAGTGAACCCAGCGATAGAGGTATTCCTGTCAAAAAAGAGTTTGACCCTTAGTAGCAATCCCTACTTTAGAAAACTATGTAGCTAGCGTAAGTTGAGATATCTTCCTGCCAGTCTAGGGTTGATATATCTCATAGGGATTTTCCTGTCAGCGAGGGTTGATGAAAGAGCTTCCTTCCAGAGAGGGTTAACTCATAGCCATTATTAGTATCCCTTGGCAAGGTGCTTACATCCTTCCAACTGGGGTCACAGGTTGGACCCCAACTCAGTTCATAATCGGGGTATGTTGGTTAGATGAACACTCCCATAGTTTTAGTTTCAGACTCAGTATGAATTCTCAATTCAGTTTTAGAATTAGGACTGTCAGATATAGTCACCCAGCTCAGTACGGAACCCAGTTCAGTTCCATAGAATTAAGACTGTAAAAAATAGTCACTAAGTTAACTATAATAAAGTATTAGTAAACTCATATAGCAGTCATTCAATTATCAGAACTCTGTATCCAGTGATAACATGATTTCAGTCACAGCATGCGTAGTTATGTGCATATCATTGCATAATCTTTATTTACAGCAGTGTCAGATATACATTTACTCTCATTAAGTTATATTCATGTTACTTCGTCAGTTATTGTTCATGCATATGAACCCATTCCTATCAGCCTATCTCACTTAGCATACCAGTATATTCAAAGTACTGACGTATACCTTTATAATGTCTTATATCATAGGTTCAGACACACGGGCTCCTGACCACTCTTAGCAGCCTAGATTATCAGCAGCAGAGTTAGTGGTGAGTCCTTATTGTTCAAGGATAGAGGTTTTATTTCAGCATTTTTAGTATATTCTCAGTAGTCAGAGTTAGTTGGGGACTTGTCCCATTAACTCCACCTTCAGATAGTTAGTGGCTTTCGGACTAGAGTATTTCAGATAGATGTTCAGTTTATAGTATTGATTTTCAGTATTCAACATTTGATTTCAGTTTGAACCTTATGGCAAATTTCTGCCTAATTTCCACATTATACAGTATTGTTGTTCAACGATTGTAGCAGGTACCAGTCATGGGTTAGCTGTGGTCCCTTGGGATAATGAGCACGTGTGACGTTTGGGGTGTAGAATCGAGGCGTTACACTACATCGAGAGGCCAAATAGCTGATCCAACAAAGCCTAACAGTTGATCCAATGCTACATCGAGAGGCCCAATAACCGATCCAATGTCATATCGAGAAGCCCAATAGCTGATCCAATGCTGTATTAAGAGGTCTAATACCCGCTCCAACGTTATATCGAGAATCCTAATAGCTAATCCAATGCTACATCGAGAGGTACAACAACCGATCCAATGTCATGTAGAGAAACATGTTATGTGAATAATCATATTAACAGGATCGGATAGGCGGGTGGTAATCCGCGCGCCCTGCCAGACTTATTAAATAATATCGGAAAGTCTAGTCGAAAAACTAACCGAAATATAAGAGAATTTCAAATAGCTTATTGGCTGTATGGAGAAATCAATCCTTTTACCCAAACAAGGGGCCTGTCAGAAGATTAATACTTACTTATGATGATCCCATGTGTCTAGCATTTCTAACTGTGAGAAAAGTAACACCCTTTTTTCATATTTAACGAGCTTAAAATTCACGGCTTGCTAGACGTAGTCACTAAGACAAAGCCACCATAAGAGGTACTAATTTCGACTGTACCAACCATTTCGGAACCAAGTCAAGAAACTATAAAAAAATTCCTTCATATTTTGATAGAGTATGGATCCTTCATAGTTATTATGTAAGAGAAGTTAGATCTCTAGCATAGATATGAAAAGTTTTAGCTGGATATTGTCACGACTGGAGCGGGAAAGAAAGTATTAATGAACTACAAAATAAAAGAGTAGTAAATACCTTATAGTAGAAGCTATCAACCTTCCTTTATTCAACCCTTGAGATATTTTACAGAAGAGCGGGAGAGAGAGGAGAGCAAACTGGAGAAGAGAGAAAATGAAAGTAGAAAGAGAAAATTAAAAAAACCTTAACCTTTCCTAACACTCGAAGGTCCTATATATAGAGCAAAAGGAATCTATACACAGTACTTATGGGTCCCACATTCGGGTCCCTGTGTACAGTAGATCTACTGTGTAAATAATAAAAGAGGATCCCATATCAGGGTCCCATACCTTAAACAACATCTTTTTCCTTTTTCAGCTTTCGGAGAAATTCTTCTGTTTTTGCAATAGATTTTTCGTTCAAACTATTTCCTGAATCAATTGGTTGAGAATCTTAAACATTTTTCGCAATATCATCGCTGGTGATGCTTTTCATTGAAGTATCAGAATGTTGTTCGACGGTTTTCATCAAATTTCTTCGAATTTCTTCTAAATACTGTTCTATCATTTCCATTCTATCTCCATCATAAACTGAGATTCTTCTGAAGATATGTTTCAAGGATTTTTCTTCAATAATATTTTTCTGAGGAACATTTATATATTCTTGAATTTTAGTATCAATAATATCAAGGAGTTTTTGCCCATTCAGTTTTTTAGTATTTGGGCGCATCAGCTTGTCCCAGAAATTATTATAGAATACTCTGTATATGCAAGGGATCTGTTCTTTTGTAAATCCCAGTTCAATATTCCCTTTGTGAATCCATGGAATTGAGAATTCTATGAAAAAAGTACATATGGTCTATTGCTCCTAATTGCAAGCTCCAAAAGCTTAAGTCTTTAGGTTTTGCTGATAAGGTTCATGATTAGGTGGATGGCTTATTATACACTTCTGGTTCTAAATCTGATTATAATTGTGATTCTAAATCTTAAAATGACGTTGAATTGCTTGATTTATCTGATAGTGATTATCCTAATGTAAATACTTGTGCTGATTGTAATGATGATTATAGTGATAACGGGTCCACATAACTTACTTTAAATCTTTAACTCCATGGACAATTATATATCTTCCTTAATAACTTTAAAGTGAAATAAATTAAATCCCACGCAAAGCTTAATTGAAGTAAAGACTGGGTGTTGTTGACCACGCGTGTTTCAATTCTTCCATGTTATTTAATGTTATTATATATTATTTTATATATTATATTTTTATAAAATTATTAATGCCTGTCCACTCCTAATTTAAATCCTACCCAACACTAATAAATACCCTAATTTTTAAATTAAACCTCATTTCTCTTATTTCTTCACACAAAATTGTGATTTTAGGTTCTCACATAACTATTTCATCCAAAATCAAATGATTTGTAACTCGATCGTAGATAAATTTTTGTCAGCTCAAACAAGTTAGTTTTAGCATTTTTGTCCCGTATAAATTATTTGAGTTGTTGTATTTTGATTTTAGAATTTCTTTTATCCTGTAAAAATTAATTTTAGATTTTTTTTCTTTCTAAAGATCGTGTTTTTTATGTCAAGATTAACGATAAATTTTGTGTATATTACCTTGAGATTCATCGTGGGGGAAAATTACAACAAAAACTCCTTTATAACGTACCATAGTGGTACTTTTTGATTTTTTAAAAAAGTATCAGAGGGGTATTGTTATAGATTGTTTTGACGTGGATGTTGACAAATTTTCCTACTTTGAGTTTGTTGGATATGTTAAAGAAATTAGTTATATTATTTTATCATCTGTTGTCTATATTAGGCCTCCTAAATCTAATAATCTAATAAAACTGACTTGTAATAGGGATATTTTGGTTATTGTACCTCAACATAAAATGGAGATATAATTAATTTATGTATGTCACATTTAATAGAAGAACCCCGTGGTCCCCCTTCCCCCCACGCCCAACCCCCGCCGTTGAATATGTCCATCATGTGAGTGGAGAATATTGTGCTACTTTTTTTAACTTAATAATCCATCCAATTGATGGAGGAGTTTAGACATGACTCCGACCTGTATATTTTCAAAAAAATCTAGATTACATGAAGGAAGACATAAATCTTAGCCTCCGAAGCATTGCGGAAAGAAGATGTAGACAACTTTTGATGAAGAAAATTGTCACGATTCGAATCAAGTCCTAATCATGACGGATATCTCAAGTCCACCATAGATCAGAGACCCCCTTTATACTAACCTCAAGAACACAATGATCATAAAAATAAAGCGGAAGCCAATCAAATCAATGCTAACACTAATAGGAATGGGTGACTTAAATGTTTGTTCAAAGGATTTAAATAACAATCTCCCCACACTTGTCCACAATAGCCTCTAAAATTAAAATAACAACTAAGTTGAGACATGTCCCCGACTATGATAAAAAAAATTCAAAAGTGTATGACAATAAAGAAAGAATAATGAAATGACAAGACCTTTCCAAGGATGGAAGTTCACCACTTCACAACAACTCAACAGTCGTGCTCAACCACCTAACGCTGCAAAGGAGCATCAGAAAATCGTTCGAGCCCTACATCATGAAATGATGTAGCATCCAGGGACAAATAGTGGGATAAGCACTGGCATGTAACTCAGGAAATAAGGATAAAATAAAGCAATTACCAAAATTCAGCCATAAAACATATTCACCACATTCATAGACATATATATAGGAGGTTGGGATAAGGACAAGGGTCATGAACATGAGATTTTAATGATTTAACCTGAACTGTGTAGCTCGATCCATCCTGAAGGCACCCATGAGCTATATGAGTTCAGCTTCCCTTACTGAAAGGACCCAGTGCGTGTTAGTCGCATGAACCGAGGAATAACCAAGGGAAAGCTAAATCTACCAAGGCAATAGCCGTCCCAAAATATATACATAGAGTGTACATCAAGCACATGGTCATATAGACTTCCAACTTCGACAAATGTAATTTTCAGTGTCCATCCCTCTGGGACTTACACCTTCACGATGAGCTACACAATTTTCTTTAAGCCCAAATTAAAATAATTTGCACAAAAATCAATTCATTAACCTAGGAGTCATTCATTAAGGCATTTACCACTTAGTATCGTCATACCACTATGCTTGCAAGCTAAATTAATTATGCCAAACCACTTTACATAATCAAATTGGACTCCTAAGTTCCATTTAAAATCCAAAACCAAGGCCACCAAGGCTATCCAAAATTATTTTCATTCATTTATCCTTTAATGCAATGCATTGGATTCAAAAAACAAGTTAAATCATGCAATTGTTTATATTCAAAATCAAGTTTACAAAGTGGGTTGAGGTTAGTGCAATTATCAAGAAAAAATTCCAAACAACTTGGTGAAACCCATGTCCCCCATTTCAACCATTTATACCATGCACCAATTTAGTCCCCAAAATATCAATTTAAAGCATGAATGATCAATTCAGAATACGAGACAAGTAACTCAATCAGTAACAATCAAAACCCCTCGACCTAATTTCAAAACACACAATTAAATCACATGAAAATCTATTCAATTAATGCCACACTGTAAAATTAAAGTTAGGAAAAGAAAAACATGCCTAAAATACACAAGGAATTGAAAACAATTTGGAGTTCACAGTTTGAATGGCGAATCCCTTGTGAAACTCTTAGAGTTAGAGGAAGAGAATGGTCTTTGATCCTTAAAAGTGATGAAAAAGGTGTATTTTTTGTTTAAAGGTCGTACAAAATGTAAAAAGACCAAAAATCCCTCACCCCAAGTGAAAAAACAAAAATTGGATGATATTAAAACAACGGTATGACACTCCAATATCATGGAGGTTAGCATCCATGAAACGCCAATATCGTGGAGATTAACCTCTGTGACACGACCTTATTGCGAAGGTTTACTGCCTTAGGGTCCCAAAATGACCCCAAACTCCTTCCAAGAAATTCAAAACTTTTCCAAAATACTCTTTTAACTTCCTTAAACATAATTCAAGTCAAAAATTGGCATTATGCAGGTGGGAGGTCAAAAATAAAATAATTAAAATTTTAAGGAGTCTTACATTATCACCCCCTTAGGATCATTTGTCCCCGAATGATGAGTTAGGATACTTTTAGCATGAAATTAACAAGAATACACCAGAATCAAATTACAAACCCAAAAAGTGACAAAAGGAAAATGAAACTCATACCTTAAGCAATTTCATCCAACCCAGGGAACAAAAATGGGTACTTGACCTTTATATTTTCCTCAACTTTCTATTTAACCTCTTCTACCTTTTGATTTCTCTAAAGTACCTTCACCGAGGCTGCATCTTTGGTTCTCTATTTATGGACTTGCCTATCTAATATTTCAGTCGGGACTTCCTTATAAGACAAAGAATCCATAACACCAACATCCTCAACAAACGCTATCAAGGAAGGATTGCTCACACTTTTCAGCATGGACACATAGAAGATAGGATGAATCGATCCTAAATTTGCAGTCAAATCCAACTCATAGGCAACATTATGAATCTCCTTACAACCTGATATAGACGAATGTAACAGGGACTGAGCTTTTTCTTCTTTCTAAACCTCATGGCTTCTTTCATAGAAGACACCTTCAAGAATACCTAATCATTTACTTCAAACTCCAAATCCCTCTACCTCATATCTACATAAGACTTTTGATGACTTTGAGCAGTCTTACATCTTTTTCTAATTACCTTCACCTTCTTCATGGCTTGGTGAACCAAGTCAGGACCAAAATAACCTAGTATCACCAACCCCAAACCATCCATTAGGATACCTATACCTCCTACTATAAAGAGCCTCAAAAGGATCCATATTATAATACCTCCGAACTTTTCCTTAAGTTTAATTTCGTCTCTAGAAGGCTAAGAAATGACTTCCTAAGTGTGTAACATTTAAACCATATAGAATTTCCCTAATTTTAACTTTTTATCATGTGGGAAATTTAATTAGCTTTCCAACGATATAAGATCCACCCAAATCCAATAACCG
>NW_025883725.1:0-5281 GCF_002878395.1 Capsicum annuum
AACCAAAGAATTATTCCCAACTGAAACACAATCAGAGCCCACTGTTTTGATTGAAGTTTGTGCGGCCATCTGCTTAAGGAACGGAAGAGAAAAGAAATTAAACATATTATTAAAATAAATCACAAAGTACTACTTAGTTTTAGAAGCATTCTGGTGATGAGGACACTAGGTTATATACTTGAAAGAGAATGGGTACTTGTAACTATACGATGATGAGGTTACTAAAGCTAAAGTTAAGCGTTAGTAATCAGGATATGTTTCTCTTTCAATCAACATGTAACACCCCATATTTCGGGCTAGAACGAAAACCGTCGTTTCTATGCGTAGATGATCCAAAAGCCATAAATCCTATGCAAATTTGGCATGTTAATCAACTATGCAGTGTGGGAACCTATTTGAGCATGAATTGAGATCATAGAGGTCCCCAAACTCAAGGACGAGTTGAAAGCTTTCCTATCGTTCGAGTTTGAGCGAGCGTCGAAACATGGGTTAACTTCAATCTACCATAACTCTTTGTATATAAAGAATTAGAGGGCCTACTATATATCAAATGGAATTTCTTTAGATTAGCTTTCCAACGATACCAATTTTGCCAAAATCCGATACCCGACCGAAAAGTTATGGCCATTTTTGTGATTGAGACAGTAGCATCGTGCGATTAGCGGGCGACGCACATACCCAATTTCCAGGTGCTGTTTTCGCGTTTTTAAGGGCAAAAGTGGTATTTTCCACCCCCTATTCAGCCATAACACGGGATTAAATCCTCCAAACACCAAAATAACATTATTTTCTCTCAAAATCACCAAGAACACTCTTTAGGGTTTCAACCCAAAGATCAATATATCTCAAGATTTAACCATGGGTTTTCCTTAATTATTCAAGATTCGGAATTCCCATTACGAGGGCTACAAAAAGCACCCATCAATCGTACGTATAGCATCCCAAAAGCTGGAGTTCATTCAAAAGCTTCTAATTTAAGGTACGTGGGGTTTTCCTAAAATCTCATGGGCATAGAAATCTTCTTTTAATTATGCAAAGGGTTTAGAAATCATGATTTTAAGAAAATGGTTTTGAATTTAGGATTACAAACATGTTTTAGAAGCCTTGATGATATTGTTTTGGTTTTTAAGCCTTCCCCCAAATTGATTTGAAATTATATGTATATGTAAGCATGTGTTTTAAGGTTGATGATTGAATTGAGAGCATGACTCATGTAAAATCCCTTTCTTGTTATGATTTTTCTTTACTTATGATATGCTAGGAATTGTTTTGAATGCATCTTGAAAAGCATGATATGAAATGTCTTGAGTAATGTTATATTTGGATTATGATTTTGATTTCAAAAGAGAGGGTTGTTTATGTTGATGAATATTGAACATAATCATAGAATGAAAAGAGTTGCATGGTTTGTTAAAGATTATATAACCACCACATTGTTATTGAAAGAATGATAATCCTTGCATAGTTTTGACTTATACTTTCGGAACATGAAATCTCTTATACTATTTGCATGTTTGAGTGGTCTGAATTGAGTTTTTGATGAAATAATCATGCATGATGCATTATATCTCAGAAATAGGACTTGCAAGTCTTGGTGTGACGACACCAACTCAGATAATGCCATGGTAATTCAGAATAGAATAGAATGCATGTTTGAAATCAGATTTTCAGATTTTAAAACTAGAATGATACATGTTTCAGAATAGACTAAAATTGGGCATAAAGAAAGCTTAGGTGGTTCCCTAAAGAAGGCACGAGTTCAGACAACTCATTGCCCAAAATCATGATTTTTCGATTCGGGTATATTATTATACATTGGCCTAGTGCCCTGTGGCGTATCAGACTCAGACACTCCAACCCTTGAGGTACACTTGGGTTGGAGGCTTCCCCTTCGTGGAATATCAGACTTGTAGGCGAGTGACACCTAACTCAGAAATAATACAAAGATCAGAAACTGCAATGACAGAAAGGTTTTATGTTTTCAAAAATGCCCATGTGTTTAGAAATTATATCTTTCATGATGTTTATGACTAGCTCTCAACTATTTTATTTATATAAAATCTTTATTTTGGATTGCTCTGCGTACCAGTACAATTGTATTGACCCCCTACCTCCAGGGTCTAAAGCTCAGTTCAGAAGCCCTGCTAAGCCGTAGAGTTTTCAGACAACAGTGATGTGTGCAATTAGTAAGCCTTCTTTATTCCAGAAGGTCTATGTCTTTCAGGTTATGTTATTTATTTTGGTTTAGGTCCACTGAGGGCCTTGTCCCAGTTTCAGACAGTTGTTATTTTCAGATGTAGTAGAGATTTCACAAACTGGTTCAGACATTGTCTATTTGTTGTTGGTCTTTACTTTCACATTATAAATTGAGTTCATACTTATGAACATGATTCCGTTTCAGTATGTATTTTCCGTACTTCCTATTTGTATATGAATGGTGTGTATGATTACAAGTTAAAGGGCTCTCGGGCTTTCATGGTTTAGGATATCTGTCACGGCCGGTTCAGGTCGTGACAAACTTGGTATCAGAGCACAGTTTATGGTCCTAATGTGTCTGCGAAATCACGTTGGGTAAAGTCTTGTTTATAGGTGTGTAGCACACCACACTTATAGGCAGGTAGGTAAAGTCTTGTTTATAGAGTGAGAGTGACTTTTATGTAGATAAATGTGTTTAGTTGAATAAATGATGTTTGAGAATAATTTACCATTTTATAGTGATAGACTAATGTGGTAGCTAGTAGCATGTGTAGATTGTATGGTAGTCTGTGGGGGAAGCGTTTGACTCAATTTTTTTTTCATTTATACAGAGTAAGATGTGTATTCTTAGATCATTGAATGTTGTATGTCAAGTTTCTATCTCTTGTAATCTTGTTATCATTGTGTTGTTGAAACTGAAAGTCTAGTAAAGCCGTGTGGGACTCTTTCGATTCACTAGTATAGTTTCCTTGTCATTCATCTCATTTCTTATTTAAAACACAAAACAAAGTCTAGTGGAGCTGTGTGGGGCCTATTTTAATTCACTAGCAACTTGTTGTTTTTGTGCTGGTTGGAACTGGGATTTAGTGGAGTAATGGCAAGAAAAGTGGTAAGAGCGATTTATTGAATATATGTATGGACGAATCTTTTGAATGAGATTAAGTTGGTAATGAAGTGACACGTCCCTTTGTGATGGTTTAGTATAAGGTAAGGTAGAGAAAGAGTTATTGGTTAAGGTGAATTATTGTTTACATGAAGTATGAAAAGAGTTGTTGACGGTGTTTGTCGTGCAAGAAAATTATAGGTTATTGATTAAGGTACTTGGTGGATGAGTGGTGTTAATTTAGATGTCCCTTAGGTTGTAAGAGGGAGTTTAGTTGGGACTTATAGAGCTATGAACTAAGTTTAGTTGTATGAAAGGGGTAGATAGTAATGAAGTGTACAAGGAGGATGTGTTAATGGATTTTAAATAAGATAGATCATAGGATTATGATTGATCCTTATTGTAATGAAGTTTTGGTGAATTAATGTTTTCAAATATTTGGCATGTAAGAAAATTGTGTAAAGTTGTGGTTCATCGTAGCTAGAACTAGACACTAAGTTGGAATAGTAGATGGTGATCAAGATAGATATGATGAATTGATGTGGTGGGTGTTAGTTGTGTGAAAGTGATCTAGTAGGCTTGAACAATGTATACAAGAGTTTAAGTTTATTTGATCCATAATCAAGTCTGATGTGGTAAGTATGATGTAGAAGTACGCCCAAGGTGCTATGGGGCTACATTATTTTCAAGGAACATTGCATATTGTGTGGTTAGTAGTACCGTTGAGTTGCTAGGTGGAGAAAGACTAGTTAGATAATATGTGATGTTCTTTATAGCTAAGTTATGGAGTTGTGATTAATGATGTTGAGCTTTTTTGTATAATCTTGATTCTCATGGTTTAGAAATATAAGTTTGCAGGCGTGATACTGGTAGACTATGACTGAAGTGGTATGGTTCGTCAAAGGTTTGGAGATATCCATGTTTAGTGTTAGAAGAATCTAAGTTGGTGAATGTTTAAGCTGTTATATGATGACTTTTGAGGCTATAGAAACCTAAGGGTTGAATCTTAGTAGGAGGTACTAGCATTGGTTGTTATACATGAAGATACCATCTTACAGGGTAAGTTTAGTTTTATGTGTATTGTTATATCCCTAACTCTAGAGTAAAGTGATTTCAGTTTATACCAGAGTGTATATAGTGGTTCACAGACTTAGAGTAATGGCTTAAATATAAGGGGGAGATGATAGAATAAGTAACCAAGTCAAGTTTTCAGATACTAATAGATGTGCCAGTAAAGTTGTAGAATTGGCCGTAAGAAAGAATGATACTCAATTTATTCTTATTTCAGCAGTTTACTTCAGTTATTCCGATACATACTCATGCTTTATGTTTCAACTTTATGATCATAGCTCGTGTTCATGTATATGATAAGGAATCATGTACTCTCCTAGTTCCTAGTATGATGAGTTCCCAGTTTGTTCAACAGTCAGAATCACTTTTCGTAAGTTATGAATTCCAAAAATTCAGGTCATGCAGTTCATGACTCTTGTGCACATGTGATACTCTTAACGATCAGTGAAAATTCAGATTTATATCAGGTATGACCTCACATTAGATCTCTTTAATGAGTCCATGTTGTGAGTGCTCTATTCCTCATGCCTCAGTAGGGTATCAAGTTATGCTTAGTACTCCCCTCATGTTTCGGATCTCGATATTCCAATTTTTCAGTGACCTTTTCCCTTAGGTTGAGATAGTGATGATGAACAGTTGTTTAGATGGGAAAGAGTAAACATTTTTTATTGATGAAAGATGGTTGTATGCTCATTTGAGTTAAGGCAGTAATTGTGGAGTAAGATTAAGGCCAAGTATTTGATACATGTCAATGTTAGTTGAAGTTTTATGTGTTATATTTGGAAAAAATTATTGTGTGCTTGTTTTATGTAAGTCTATAAGTTGAAAGAATTTTGAGATAAAGTTTCGTGTATGGCTTGGTTAGTTGAGGATATTTTATGTGTATCATCTGAATAGTGTAAGAAAGTTGTTATGGATAGAAGTATTAGAGAATATGAGAAAGATGCTTTATGAGTGTTTGTTTAGAAGTGCATATGCGGGTATGAAGATCGGCTTGAATGTGATGTTTGTATACATACGGATAGATACTTTGAGTGTTTGTGAATGTCTAATACGAAGTTGAAGGTGATTGTTGGAGTGGCAATAAGAATTATACAGGAGATTAGGAATTGTGAAATGCAGGGTGTACTG
>NW_025883726.1:0-4009 GCF_002878395.1 Capsicum annuum
CTAGAATCTGTATGCACTGTTATTTTAAGAATACCATATCCTTAGCTCATTAGTTATCAGTGCAAGTATTAATTTATAATTCTTTTTTCAGTTTAGTTGGGAGTAAAGTTAGCACCGAGTAGACCTAGGGATGGGGGCTCACCTGTAAATTAGGAATAGGTCCTTAAAAGCAGTCCCTAAGTTCAAGAACCACATAGCCAATTTAGGATTATGAGATATCAACCACTAATTTAGGACTGACATTCTTTGAGATTTCACTCACCAGTTTAGGAGTGAAATTCTCTAAGGGGTCACCCGCCAGTTTAGGACTGACTCCCTAGTCCTTTCAGACGCCAGTTGAGTCGATCCACACAACCATTGTTACTACTTATGGCACGATACTGACATCCTTCTAATTGGGGTTACAAGTTGGACCCCAAATAGCTCAGATTAGGACATGTTGGTTAGTTGATACCTCCCACAGTCTCAATAAGTATTTAGTTTAATTTCCGTTCAGGTTTGCTTGACTAAGTGTACAGACGTTTAGATATTCAGTTTTATAGCTTTTAGTCTTTCGGATTTTAGATTTATCTCAAAAACATAATAGATATACACTTAGTCTTGCATTCTTAGATATTATAATTTCTATCATGTAGTTTTCAGACCCAGTATTCTTACAGTACCCATGTTTTACTTTCTTCTAGCTTTAGTTCTATTTATATTATAAAAGTAAAGTTCTAAGGAACTAAGTGTAGTGATTCACTAGCTTATCAAATTTTTTTGGTTAATCATGTTTTAAGATATATCATCCTTAAGCTTATTTCAGTCTCTTGGTGAGATGACTTAAACTTAGCATGCATGTTTTAAGATCACATATGAACTTAGTTTTACATAGTACATTCACCCCTACTTAGTCAGTACATTGGAAAAGTACTGATCCATATATACGTATATGTGGCTGCATTATAGAATAATATAGGTACCAGTTGTATCCCATATATCATGATCAAACATTCGCAACTTCCAGCCAGCAGGTTATGAGTTATCCTATTTTGGGGACTTCAATCAGATATTGTTAATGTAATTTATTTTTATTATTCATATGTATTGATTAGTGGCAGTAGGAGGTATATCCCAGCTATCTATAGTCAGTATAGTAGAGGCTTCATAGATGTCTGTCAGAGTCAGTCATGTAATTGGAGTTCTTTTCCTCAGTTTAATCAGATTGTAAACTTTATCTGTATGATATTTATCCAGATTATAACATGATTGTGCTTCCCCACTGTAATCTTAGCTATTATATATATTCTAAATTGTTTTCTCAAGTATCACACTAGTTCATGAGTTAGCTTAGGATCACTTGTGGTTCTAAGCACCATTTTACAATTAAGGGGTTGTCTCGGGTTGTGACAAACTTGGTATCAGAGACCAGAGTTCAAGTGTCCTAGAGTGTCTATGAAGTCGTGTCTAATAGAGTCTTATAGGATGATACGAAGATGTTCGTACTTTTTTTCATGAGGCTACAGGGTATTTAAGAAATGTTTCCCTTCTTTTATGTCTCAAATCATGCAGTAGAAGTGTCCTCTAAGAAATTTATACTGATTCTTATGTTGGTTCATTCATGTTAACTCTGCCTTGTTTTTATGGTAATAGAAATAGTGAAGCTTGTCTTTACAAATAGAGTTTTCTCAGAAAGTCCCTACAAACAGTTATGGGATTGCATATTTGCTCAAAAAGTATCCTATCAGTACCTATATTTTCTAAAGTTTCAAGGACTTCTTCCATGTTTATGAAAATCATGAATTGAGCTGAAGTTAGATGTGCCCTCAGGTCCTTTCTCAAAATCCTATGACAGTATGTGATCTAGAGTTAAAAGTATAAACGTAGAAGATTAGCAATAGTAAAGTAGGTATAATGTTTATCTGGATTTAGTAGATTTTGTATCCATGGGGCTAGTTGTATGAAAGGTTAATTAGTAGGCTTAAAATTGTGTATGAAAGAACTTATGTTTGTTGTTTCAAAATAGAGTATGATGGTGCGGTTATGATTTAAGAGATGTGACATTAGTAGTCTATGAAGGAAGAGAAGCAGGTTATGTATTTAGTGAGGCAAATATGTGTCAAAAGGGTGTTATTTTGTGATGATGATTGCATAAGCTAAAGAAAGTTAGTGGTTGTATATTATAAGGGAGTTTAGTTATTATGTGTCTCCTTATACCTCGGGCTCTAGAGTAAAGTGGTTGTAGTTCTGTTAGATTTTATTAAGCGGCTCACAAACTTAGAATGATGGCTTAAATCTAAGAGGGAGATGAGACAACAAGTAACCAATTCAGGCTCTCAGATTCTAGTAGTAATTCTAGTATGTTGTGGAACATCAGTAAGAGAGCAAAATGCCTATTCCCTTTCTTATCTTTGTTCAAAGTTTTGTACTTCAGTCTTCCCGATATCTCCTCATGTCTTACATATCAGCTCAATAACCATAGTTCAACATAATAAATAATCATGTACGCTTCCATTTCCTAGTACAAGAAGTTCCAGTTCATTTAGCAATACGAATTATACTCCATGAATTTATGAACTCCGAACTCAAGTCATGCAGCTCATGACTCATGTACCCATTCTTTACAGTATGTTCCATTATAGGTACTCGTGCTACACTCCTAATAACCATCAAAATTCTGATTATGTCATTTATGCACTCAATTTAGATCTCTTTTATGAATGCATGATGTTGATACTCTATTCCTCAGGCCTTAGCTAAGTGTCAAGTTACATATAGTATCCTTCCATGCTTAAGGATACTATGTTCTAACTTTTCAGTGACTCTCCTTATGAAATGATAGTGATGATGAGTAATTTCTTTAGTTGTAAGAGAGTAAATATTTTATGTTAAGGAAAGATTATATTATGCTTGTTTTATTTAAGGCTATAAGAGTGAAGAAAGATTGAAGATTGGCTTGAATGTCATGTTTGATATATATGGATAAATGCATTATGTGTTAGTAACTTTCCTAGTAAGAGATAGAATGTAGTTGTTAAAGTGGTAATAAGAATTATTCATGAGATTAGATATAATAACTCATATTATATGTAGTATATTTCATCTCCTAGTGCTTGCATAAGAGGCTTAAAGCCTAAAAATTTAGCGAAGTGTTAAAGACTTAGCCTTATTTTGACTTCTTCACTTCAAGGATTTTTAATTTGACCTTCTGGGCTCCGAGACAATGGTTTTTTAGTTGATTCATATTCATGTGTGTAAGAAGCGTTCCTCGGGGAAGTTTTACAATTTCCGGACAAAGTTTGGGTTATGTTTGGATTTTGATTCCAGCAGTTCAATGCGATTCCATCGCGTCATACCGGGTATTACTAAGAGCATGTCATCACATCGTGCCAAGCCCCTAAATGACATTCCAGTTGCGACTTTAATCTCCAGAGAGGCAATTAAGTCATTTAGCCTCATCCTAAGTCATAAAAACAAAAGATTAGATGTTGGTTTAAGCATTATACACACATTCTTCTTCAAATTTCTCTCCAAAAAACCCTAACCAAATTTTAAGAAATCCAAAATTCCATTCCATTCTCTTCAAAATTAGAAAGGATCAAAGTTCCCTAATTCATGAAGCTCAATAAAGCTTCAAGATCATTCCCAAGGATTACAATTCAAGCTTTCATCCATCAAATCAAGCCTATTAAGGTATGTGGGGTTATGAATGAGGATATCCTTTCACCCTTGTGCCCAAATTGCATAATTTTAATATTTTATTACTTGTTTTAAAGTAGGGTTTATACCCAAGTATGTATATTCTTGTAGCATGTGATTTTATGAGATTGAAAGGTTTTAGAATATCACAAAGTGCTTATGTTTATGCTTTTAACTTACATGATTTATATTATGAATGAGGTTGCACTATCTTGACTTGTTATTTTTGAAATATTTCAAGAATCATATTTAGTATGAAGTTTTGATATGAATTGACATGAATTTAAAGAATGGGTTTTAAGCCCTAAGTTGATTATTGAGATTTCTAGAA
>NW_025883727.1:0-1139 GCF_002878395.1 Capsicum annuum
CTATCATATTAATTCATAATTCTATGGTTTCAACATAAGAGAATCAAAATTCAACATACATGCTATCATAATATCATGAAATACAATAAAGATTTCAACTTGGAAACCATACATCAACATCAACATGATACAATCTGTTCCACAACATGGAAATCACAATTCATGATTTAAAAGGGGTTTCTTGAGCTCCAAGGCTGGAAGGGACCTTGGATAAACACTTTGCATACCTTAGTTGGTGAATTCTTGAGAATTAATGGTGGAATCTTGAGCAATTGTGAAAGAATGAGTATAATTTGCCAAAAGAGGGCTAAATTTCGTGTTATGGGGGCTGAAGATCGTCGAAAAAAAACTGAAATAATCCTGGGGTCGCAACGTTTTAATGACTGAAAGTCGTGTCATCGACGCGCCGCGTCATTGGCATCGACGCGATAGCCAACGCGCTGCGTCGAATTCGCATTGGGTTACTGGAAATTGCCATTGGAAACCAACAAAATTTATAGATCGACGCGATGGTCGACGAGGCGCGTCGAGATCGTGTCGATGCATTGTTTTGGCCATCCTAACATGGCTCAAACGAGGTCCGAAAAATTCTAAACTCGTTCGAGAAAACCTACCGACATTCTTGATCATGATTTAACTTAAGTATCAACATTTAACGGATGTAAAGGTCGCAAAATAAGATCGCCAACTTTCAAAGGCTAAAATAACACTAAGTCTGAGTACTTGGCTGGAATTTTCTAAGTCTGGGACCCCTTAACAAGCTTTAAGGAACTGAGTTAAGCTTAAAATTTTGCGGGGTCTTATAGTTACTATAAGAAAATATTTGTGAAAAAAAAATAAATGAGTCTCATATAAGATGTCATGTTAATTTAAAACATCAAGAATTAATTTATTATTTTATTATAATTTTATTTTTTATTAAATATTATTAATTTTTTAGTACCTAAATGACGTATAATAATTAATTACGGGTGGTATAGTAAAATTACGGTTGAAGCAGCTGAAGCAGACATGCCATAAATGTCTATTTTACTTTTTTTTTTATTAAATATTATTAATCTTCTTATATGTAAATGACTTATAATAGTTAAGAGGTAATATAGTAAAATCATGGAGCAAACATACTTGTGAATTTTTTT
>NW_025883728.1:0-32601 GCF_002878395.1 Capsicum annuum
AGCAAAGGAAATACTAGTATATAGAACTCCATAGGTAATAGCCTAAATAGTCCAACTAACCCAAATATTGTCAATCTTACCTTCAACGCCTAAATCCCTTCTCATATCTAGCATATTATCATAATCATACTATGAAATAGATCAATCTATAAAGAGGATAAACATAGCCTACCTAGATGTGGAAGAAAATCCCAAAAAATCTGCTAAACCAATAATTTTTGCTTTTGAGAAGCTTCCACAATATGCCATGCTATCAAAATTGCAATCTACTCATCAAAACAAGAACAATGATACCCATATTTCACAATTGTGTTTCGAGTCCAAAATACCATAAAAATCCCATGTGGGGTCCATTTGTGGAATAGTATTTTTGAAACCAACACAACATCCCTCTATTCTCAAGGGTCATTTACCCTTAAAATGGATGAATTTCGAACTCTAATGGTGTTACAATCAAGCCACCAATATTTTATGAACTTTTAAATAAAGATGGAGCAATTAACTATGATATAAATGAAAGCTTACCAAAATTCAAAGAAAAAATGCGTAATTTAACTCCACAAATGCTCCAAAATCACCCAACAATGATTCTCCCAAGTTTTCCATACTTTTAGGGTTCTATAACATTAAGAATGAGTGAAAATGGGGAAAATCGAGCTAAGTAGGGTTTCTATACTCTTTTCAGGTGTCCAGGTATAGCTTAAGCGGACACTGGGTCTCTTAAACGACCATCTCCTGCACTAGCTGAGACTTGGAAATTTTTTCAAGCCTCTGCCAACCCCTCGAGATTCATTTGAAATCCTGTATATACAAATGGATAATGCTACCCTATCAAAATCAATGTTTTGGACCTAATGACACAGTCAAAATTTCAATCCGAGGTTGTTTAGATAAAAAGTGGGTCCCACACCCACTTGTTAATTTTCATAACTTCCAGCCAATATTATGAAATGAGTTTGGAGGACTCAAGAACCAAACCAAGGATCCGTGTAACCTAAAATTAATGTTTTAGATATAATGGAATAGTCAAAATTGGAATACATGGTCCTTTGACAAGAGTTCTTGTGCAATAGTCAATTTGAATAAGTGAGGACTTCAAAATAGAAAACTGGCTATAAAAATCAAATGAATTGCCCGGTAATTAAACTGTCAGTTCAGATAAGTTATAAATTACTTGGGAAAACTACAGGAAATATCTAAACAATGAAAATGAGTACAAATATAGAAAATGACCTGGAGGATCATTATATGTCCCCAAAGTATAATTCAAAGAGTAGGGATTAGTATTACTACCTGAGGCCTCTAGGCCTAGCTAGTAGCATGATGACCATCAATGAGATCTGAAGGACCCCACACTTAGTTTGGCCATGCTCTTTAGCTTAGACCTTAGCTACTCAGACTTCTCTATAACCTGTCAACACAAAACAAAAAGAACACCAAAGGTGGTACTAAAAAGAAAATGGAAGATAAAAACAACTACCTTAGCATGGGTTGTCTCCCAAGCAGCGCCTGATGTTGTGACTCAAACATACACGCAATTGCATGTGGTCGTACAAGTAATATAGTGACTTAGATAGCTAGATAGCGTTCCCACAAGGACTAAGCAACTAAAAATTCAACCAACTTTTAGTTTTAAACAATAAGGTATTAAGTGTTGCAAAGTATCAAGATGATTGGGAAATTAAGAATAAAAATGTAAATTAATAAATAAGAAATAACAAGTTGTGACAAAAGCAAGCAAGCAGCGGTTGTGAATAGTAATGATGAGAATTACATGGTTTAGGCTTTTCAAACAATCATACAAATCTCTATTCTTATCGAAGTCTAATTGGTTATCGGGTTGTTGATTCGTAAGGTTTATGCTACGATCTTGGTCTCCCGACCTCAAATCTTCTATCTATTGAATATTGCAACTACAACTCCTACAAAGATGCAACCATTCATCTAGATTCATAAAGTTATCTTATTGCAATTGAACCAAGCAAGGCTTTTAGATATATCCCTATCCTAGATGCTAATTCAAACCCCTTATTTTATAAAAAGATAAGAACCTTGCTCCTTAATTTCTTCGTTCTATCCTAAGATTCTCC
Source organism: Capsicum annuum (assembly GCF_002878395.1). Taxonomy (NCBI): domain Eukaryota; kingdom Viridiplantae; phylum Streptophyta; class Magnoliopsida; order Solanales; family Solanaceae; genus Capsicum; species Capsicum annuum. The sequence continues at coordinate 2,091 of NW_025883728.1, forward strand.
TCCCTGATTCGTACAGAAATATTAATTTATTTCAATGGTAGCCACTCATCAAAATAGTAACCTCAAGAAATTAAGAACAACTTAGATGATAATCCAAAAAGAAACTACGATAAAAGAATATCTAATAGTAATCATATTCTTGGCCTCAACCCCAGAACAAGGGTTTTTAGCCACTCATGTTTGAATTCAACATCACAAATAAGTAATTAATCATACCCAAAATTAATCTTGAAGTAAAGAAGTTCAAAAGAATATCTAAGAACCCTAAAAGAGAGAATTTTATGCTTTTCCGCCGCTTCTATGCTTGCGAAGAGTCGTTGAAATTTTATTCACATTTTTCTTTTATACTGAGCCAAAATTTGCCTTAGGATGAACTCTATCATGCGTTGTATGCTTTATATCGGAGCACTAGAGCGTGCGCCGCATGATGTATTCCGCAGCAGTAGAGTGTGCATTGCCTGCTAAGGGCACGCACACACTGGAATTTAGTTCATAAAATCTTTCTAAGGAATTGGACCCCTGAAGTGGAGCATGCGACACACGCTAATCACATGCTCCCACTGGAATTTGTCTCTGAAAATTAGGCTAAGGCATAGAACCCCTAAAGTGGAGCATGTGACGCATGCAAATCGCATACTCCCACTGGAATTTGTCTTCAAAATTCTGGTTAAGACCTAGGACCCCTTAAACAGGGCATGCGATGCACGCAAATCGGATGCCCTCACTGGAAATTATCTCCATGTCTTTTTCTAAGGCAAAAAATTCCATTCCTTTCAGCTCGTTGCTCCGCTACCAAATCCAACTTTCCAAACATGCTTTTTAACTACTTCCATTGTTCATAATACTCCAAATAATCAACTCAAAGCATCAATCATCATGTGCTTCCCATTGTGATCCTTCATTACTAATCATGTCCATTATCTCATATCCTCTAATTGTATACTATACTCAATAAAAACACACAATTTAGCTTATAAAACTAGGACTGTTTTGGGTGAATATTGGAGCTCGAACATATAAATATGCCCAAGATCACCACTCTAAACTTAGAATCATATTCATCCCCAAACAAGCACAAACACAATCCCTAATTAAGCTTCACATCAGAACCTAAGAGTTATGCTTGCGTTGTAAACTTACAACTTACAGTATTGACTCATCTTAAAACATGTCAAAAATACTTTAATGCACATGAACAAAGTGTTTCAAATCACATCATCTTAATAGTGGCATTTGATTCATCGGCAACTTAACCAAATAACTCAATCAAACAACAATAAGTAACCCAGACTTTTATCTGCATGCACCCTCACAACAAGAAAGTTCCCCATACCACTTACAATTTTTCAATATTTCTCATGAGGGGAGTATCAATATTCAATCACTCACTCTCAACAAAGAATTCATATATGATAGATAATGAACCATAAGCTTGCCCTTGGTGTACTGCTCCACTAATAGTCGAATATTGAAATGCATGATCAATTAGGTCTTCCATGGCTATAACGTAGGCTAAGGGATAGGTAGGAACTATTTAGAAAATAGTGACTAATCTCCCTAAGCGCTTTAATATATCTCAATCTTTAATCGAATTCACATTCTATCAACCCAATTTCCACTTCACTACCTTCACATATCATTCATTTTACCCCAACTTTATTAAGCACATTAACAAAAACTTATGGTAGGATTATTTTCTTTTGCATCATGATTCAATTCTCAGCTCTTTTTCACACCCATTTACTGCTACGCACCCCTATCATAGCCACCCCCAACTAAATCTATTTGCCTTGTTTGAGGTGCACAATGTTCGAAATAGGTCAGGGCCAAAACAGATTCATTGTAACAAAAACCATGCTACCAAAAACTAAAATTTCTTTAAAACTTTCTATAACTCCTAACCATCACAATTAAACACACAAATAACAACTTTATAGGGCTCTACTTTCACCTTTCTCCTACTTTAATTTCACCCTCCTTACTCATTTATTATCTATACTAAAGAACTTAGGAGCTATGGATTAAATCAAGGTCTATCGAAGAAAGCATTTAGGCTACATATGAGGCTACCAAAGAAATCAGGCTATAGGCTCAGCAGGGATAACTAGGCATATGCATATGGGTAGGTAAATAAAGTCTTTACAATTTGGCTACAAAGAAATGCCTAAATCACTTCCTATACCCAATACCCTTTATTTCACTTTGTAAACACACCGGGCAAGTTCTAGACATTCCTATACATGTAGAATATAAAAAAGTACTCACTCTTACGGTGCATGCAAGGAACCAAATCGGATCCTTATGGTTCCAGATCTTGTTCTTTGTCAAATTCAACATTAAGCCAATCAAATTGCATTACACCTATTGAAATTTAGCATCTAAAAAAAACTCATTCTTTTCCTTTTGTTTCAAAAAAAATCTTTATTTAAAGTCAGTAAAAAAATCTAGCCCAACACAAAGCATTTCTCAAAAGTCGCCATCGGGTTCTTTTCAATTCTCAGCTTCTAAAGACTACTCCCCTTAAGACGGTCGTCATCCATCTATCTTAGGGGAGGGAAACTAACTATCACTGAATTACCAAGGAGGGCAAAAATAAAATACGTTAAACTAAAATTGCCAAAGAGGGTGAAAATAAGGCAAAAATAAATACTTCAAACTGAAACAATTCGCAAAAAATGCCTTTAGGGCAACTTGTATCATACTTTAAACTTATCAACTTACTAACTATTATAGACATAACATTCCGAATAGCTAGAAAATCATCCAAACAAATTAAAATAAAATATAGATAAAGATAAAATTGTCCCAAAAGCACAAAATAAAGAAAAGCAGAAGGAATGAGAGAATTCCACCACCCCACAATTAAAAAAGAAGCACTATCCCAGTTCTTGCAAAATAAGCATAGTGTGAAGTAAGGAGGGACTCCCTGATCACATGCCAATATCAGTATCATCATCCAAATCCATATCATCACCAGCATCATCTCCTGAGTCCAACTCATCCTCAGAATACTGAAACCGCTGCTCCTCATCTGTAGGAACATCATCATCGATAGGCTCCACAAAATCAGGACTTATCCGTAGCATGGCCCTCGCATAATAGCCAAGTGGATAGTCCAACTCCACTGATCTAATCTCCTACGGAGTAGCAGGGTGCCCCCAATCTGCAACTACAACATCTGTAGCCTATACATCCTAGCAGTGATCTCATCTTCTGAGTCTGATGCTCAGGCATAGTCAGTGTCAAACCATAGGCATCACTCTTCTTAGTGTGATATACATCAATTGGCTTAGTGCTTACTGGAGGTAGATAGTCCATGGCCTTTTTTTTAACACCTTCGTTGCATAGAAATCTTATCAATAGGCCCCCAAAACCATACTTATTCTCCAGAAGAAGTCGTGCCTTCTTCATACTTGAGAAAATCATATTCCCGATATTCACCTCAACATCATCCCATATCAAAGCATAGATCAAACAAACCCTGTCACGTGTCACATTAGTTACATGAGTCGTCGATGTAGACATACATACATATTCTTAGCCCATACTCGGGCCTCCCTATTTATGTGACTGAACGGTAGTTTAAGGTGAATGCCGCTTCCCTTTTTCATGTCCAACTTGTAGTTGAGCGAGTGGAACATAACAAATGGCATATGTGAGCGTATGGTGGTTTGATGTGAATCAGCTTAGGTGGCTCAGTATCCACTTCTGGCATCCCAAGGAGTGCATTTAATGTATGAGCATTAAAGGTGATGACCTAGCCATGGATTTTTACTTTGGAATCCCTGTCATAGGGTCCCAATTAGCATAAAACTCCCTAACTAGGCTCAAGTAACACTCAGCAGGTTGGTCAAATAAGAACTGCATATGCAACCCTTCTATTTTACGCACCATGCTAGGAAATTCCTTTAGTAAATTTTCCATGTTGATGTACTGATCTGCAATGTACTTAGTTTTATCATGAGCTATGTACCATTTGCGTCCCAACTCCAATACTTATCTAATACCATACATCCTCGGTACATCATATGGAATCAGCTGCGGTTGAGATACACTAGCACATTGTCTGTTTCTTTTTTGAGCTTGCTCAGAAGATCCCACCTTAGTTTTTCCTTTCTATTGGCGGTTCGACATGATACCTATCATACAAAGAATGTATCCATATCAAATATATCAATTACGTTGATCTAGAAAATACCAAATGCATGGTGGTTGGGCCACCCCATACTTAGTTGCTTATAATAGGTATGATACGAATGCAAGGGTACTCAGACTTCTCCCATTTAGCAGTTTCGTACAAGCACATTTCCCCCCATAATTTCAACAACACAAAACAGTTCATCTTTCATTCAATTAGTGATAGATTTAGGATTCTGCACTTCATCCAACAAATTCTATCTAGACAGACTTAACATTGGTGCACTTATTACCTTTTGAGAGCACAATTTTTGTAAGCAAAAAGGCATACCTTTGTTCCCACTTTAAACACATCACATTAATCAGGCTATAATTGTACTGTAATAGTATATCACCATATTGACCATAATTTACTAGCAACAATACATATACACATGGGGAGGCACAAATTCACATAATACGTAGCACCAGCTTTCGGTCAAACTACTTCAACCATTTATTGTTCAACCAATTAACCTTTATCCCTACTTTTTAACATGAAATAACCAATAAAATTTTTAAGTTACCAGTTACTTTCATTAATGAATGCGCAAATACTCAAGGTTTTCTAAATCACAAAGTGTAACATCAAATTTCCAAAGCACAAATCTCACAAAATCTTCAACACTTGAAACTAATCATAGCATTTCTTTCACCTTAAAAAGTAGAGTAAAGAGTACTTACCTTAATGCTTGTGAAGAATATGAAGGCTTTTATATTTGTCACCACAGAAAAGTACACTTCAAGAAGAGAGATTTTTGCTTATGGGAATTTAGGGACGACACCCTTTTAGGTTTAGAAATGAATGGAATTTGGGATTTAAAGGGATATTTAAAAGAGGTGGGGGAATATTGTGACCCAAAATTTAGAATTGGGTCATAAGATGGAGAGAGCGTGCGATGCATGATGCAGTGCTCTAAAAAGTGTGCACTATGTACGATGAATTGCACCAAAATAGTGCATGCAACGCCCGCTATTTGAATAATGCTACTGGATTTAGCATTATTTTGTGCACAAATTAAATGTAAACACAGTGTTGGGGCAATATTGCATCCCCTTTTTTTTGTGTTCACTCTTTCACCTTTCATTAGGGAGTATGTTACTTACCTGAATGCATTTCTGACAGTGTTTTACTTACCTCTCATTTATCTCCTTGCTTCCATGTTTCTCATTCCTTCATGCTTAACCAAAAACAACAAACTAATGTAAGAAAAAGTGGATTACCTCCCACTCAGCACCTTAGTTTTGGTCATGGAATGACACATTTTTTGTATTTTTGTTATCTTTATCTTTCCTATAACTAAAACATAAATTAACTACCCTATTACATTACATTCGTGGGTTGCCTTCCACGCAACACCTTATTTCACATCATGGTATGACTCAGCCAGCCTCACTCATCAACAAAGGTGATGGACACATTGGGCTTATCTTCATGATTTTCCCAATAATGCTTCACACGTTGTCCATTCACCAAAAACTTCTCAATCTTCTCTTTATTTCATAGCTCTACAGCTCCATGAGGCATCATCTATACCACCTCAAAAGGCCAATACCACTTAGATCTTAATTTACCTAAAAATAACTTTAATCTTGAATTAAATAGAAAAATAAGTTGTCCAGGTTCAAACACTCTATCTTGAATTTGCCTGTCATGCCATCTCTTGGTTTTCTCCTTGTATAGTTTTGCATTCTCATAAGCATGGAGGCGAAACTCATTAAGTTCAACAAGCTGGAATAAACTCTTCTCTCCTACAACCTTCATCTTAAGATTTAACTTTTTAATGGCCCAATAAGCTTGATGTTCCAGCTCTACAGGCAAATGACAGGCTTTCTCGTAAACCAAACGATATGGAGAGGGACCAATGGCTGTCTTATAAGCTGTCCAATACGACCACAGTGCATTATCTAGCTTTTCAGCCCAATCATTTCTTTGCCCATTAATAGTCTTCTGCAGTATCTGCTTAATCTTTCAATTGGATATCTCAACTTGACCACTCATTTATGGATGATACGTAATGGACACCTTGTGCCTAACACCATATTTAGATAAAATATTCTTAAATTAAGTGTTAATAAAGTGCGTACCTCCATCACTGATTATAGATCTTAGAGTGCCAAATCAGGAAAATATATGCTTCTTCACTAACTTCAGCACCACTCTCACATCATTAGTAGGACAAGCTGCAGCTTTCACCTATTTGGATACATAATCCACTACCACTAGAATGTATAAGTCGCCATTGGATGGTGGGAATGGTCCCATAAAATCAATCCCCCACACATCAAATACTATAACTTCAAGAATATTATTTAGGGGCATCTCATGACGCCTTGATATGGTCCCTAATCTTTGATACCGATCACAACTCTTCACGAAATCCATTGTATCTCGAAACAAGGTAGGACAAAATAAATTGGATTGCAAAACTTTCCTGGCTGTTCTTTCACCCCCATGATGGCCACCATAAGGAGATGAATAACACTTTTGTAGCAATTGTGTGAATTCAGCTTCTGGAACACATCTGCATATAATTCCATCAGGACCCTTCCTGAACTGATGTGGATCATCCCATATCTACGCATAAGAATTATGTAGCAATTTCTTTCTCTGTTGAATAGTAGCTTAAGGAGGCTAAAAGTCACTTGCCAACAAATTAACAATATCCGCATACCAAGGAACTTCACACACCCCTATAGATAATGGAACTCTTTCCGAATGTATATAAAGTCATCAACTATATGATTATGAGTTTCCAACCTTGAAAAATAGTCTGCAACTTGATTTTCTGTTCCCCTTCATTCATGAACCTCTAGGTCAAATTCTTGTAGTAACAGAATCCACCTGATTAATCATGGCTTTACATCCTTTTTGTTGAAGAGATATTTAATGGCGACATGATCTGTATTAACAATAACTTTGGTGCCCACTAAATATACTCTAAATTTATCGAATATATAAACTACCGCTAATATTTCCTTTTCAGCGACTATATAATTTATTTGGGCTTCATTCAAGACTTTACTAGCATAATAAGTAGAGAAAAATACCTTGTCTTTTCTTTGCCCCAAAACTGCTCTAACAGCCACATCACTGGCATCACACATCAATTCAAATGGCAACTCCCAATCTGGCAAAATCAAAATAGGAGCTTTTATTAGTTTCTTTTTCAGCTTCTCAAAGGATTCTTGATAATCTACCCCAAAATCAAACTTGGCCTCTTTTTCTAAAAATTTACACATTTGGCTTGCAATCTTCAAAAAATTCTGAATAAAATGCATATAGAACCCTGCACGCCCCAAGAAACTTTACACTCCTTTGACTGTTACTCGATGTGGCAACTTTTCGATTACTTCAATTTTGGCTCTATCTACTTCCAATCCTTTACATGACACTTTATGGCCAAGGACTATTCCTTCCTTCTCCAAAAAGTGGCACTTTTCCCAGTTCAACACCAAATTTGTCTCTTCACATGAAGCTAGAAATCAATCTAGATTTTGCAAGCATTGATCAAAAGAATTACCATAAATAGAGAAATCATCCATAAATACCTCGACAAATTCTTCAACCATGTCATAGAATATTTCCATTATACATCTCTGAAATGTTGCAGGTGCATTCCAGAAGCCAAAAGGCATGCATCTGAATACATATGTGCCATACGGACAAGTAAACATAGTCTTCTCTTAATCTTCGAATGCAATGGTTATATGATCATAACCCGAGTAACCATAAAAAAATAGTAGTACTCCTGCCCTACCAACCTATCTAACATCTGATCAATGAAAAGAATGGGATAGTGGTCCTTTCTTATGGCTTATTTAGCATCCGGTAGTCAATACAGATTCTCTATCCAGCCACCATGTGAGTGGGAATTAGCTCATTTACTTCATATGTAACCACGGTCATACCACCTTTCTTTGGGACACAATGTATTGGGCTAACCCATTTGCTGTCTGAAATTGGATAAACTATTCCATTATCGAGCCATTTGATGACCTCTTTTCGTACTACGTCTTTCATCACTGGATTCAACCTACGTTGTTGTTGAATATTTGGTTTGAAACCTTCTTCCATGTGTATCTTGTGCATGTAAAAATCTAGATTTATTCCTGTAATGTCAGACATCTGCCACTCAATCGCTGTCTTCTTTCTTTTTAGAACTGTCATTGTTTTCTTTACCTACATATTAGATAAACCTGTAGATAAAATAAAAGTCAAGGTATCATTGTCAATAAGGTAAACATATTTCAAGTGAGGAGGAAGAACCTTAAGCTCTAATTTTGGAGCTTCATCAATTGACGCTATGAGGGATGGACCAATTGGCCTATTCATTGGCTTAAAAGGAAATTTTCTTGTTTTAATAACCGTCAAATTCATTAATTGAACTAATGCCAACACCTCTACATCTCCATAAAGATCACGACCTACTAAAGCTCGCTCTAATGGATCATTTGATAATAACAACCTCTGATAAGACTCAAGATCTATAATGGATATAGCAGACAACTCCCCATATATAGCTAACAATTTCAGCGCCTTGAACACATCAAAAACCTCTACTTTGTCATACGCACTTATTGTCATCTTCCCTGCCACTACATTAATTAATGACTGTTCTATTGCTAGGAAGGGTCATCCCAAAATAAATGGAACAACAGGATCAACTTTAAAGTCAAGAATCATAAAGTCCACCAGAAAGATTAGTGATCTCACTTGCACCAAGACATCTTTAATAATTCCATTCGGCCTAGCAATGGACCTATCTACCAACTGTAAAATAATAGTAGTGTGATTAGGACTCCCAAGAACTATCTTCTGGTACCAAGATATAGGCATAAGATTTATGCTAGCCCCCAAGTCACATAATCTACGAGCACTGATGGTCTACCCAATAGTGATTTGCAAAGTGAAACTACCTAGATCCTTCATCTTCGTGGGCAGTTTGTTTTGAATCTTGGATATGCACTCCTTAGTAAGTGAAATTGTAGCATACTCGGTCAACCGGTTCTTTTTCTCCACTATATCCTTCAGGTATTTTTCATATTTTGGAACACTCTGTAAAATATCAACAAGAGAAAGATTTACTTGAACCTGCTTTAGAAAATCCAAAAATTTCTTGTAACTGGACTCCTCTTGATGCTTCCTTTGTCTTTGAGGGAATGGTAGAGGTAGAGTCTTATTTTCCTTAAGAGTTTGATCACTTGCAGCTTTTTCTTTGACCTATTTCTCTTAATTACAACCCACTCCTTGTTGTAACTACATTTACCTATTTTGGATTTTCCTCTGTATCTTTATGTAAGGCTCCTTGAGGTCTTGTATTTTGTGCTCTCGCAATCTAACCAAATTGCAACTCCAAATTTCTAGTAACCAACTATTGACTCTTTAAATATTCTGCAAACTGTGCTTGATTAGCTAAACTCTATTTTAGAATCTCCTCCACATTACTTGTTTGTGTGGCAGCTTGATTATTCTGGACCTGCTATTGATTTTGTTGCACTGGTCCCTTATACTGATTTGTGTTCTGTGCCTGAGTTCATGAGAAATTGGGATGGTTCCTCTAGTTTGGATTGTATGTGTTACTGAAATTCTGTTGTCCCTACCGATTCGCATTCCCCACATAGTTAACAGAATCTGGATTAGCCGTTCAAGCATCTGTTGCATGTTCACTACTTCTATAAACCTCACACTGAAATTTAGTTCTTCAAATCTTTCTAAGGCACTGGACCTCTGAAGTGGAGCATGCGACATATGAAAATCGCATGCTCCCACTGGAATTTGTCTATGAAAATTTGTCTAAGGCATAGAACCCCTGATGTGGAGTTTGTGACACACGCAAATCGTATGCTCCCACTGAAATTTGTCTTCAGAATTTTGGTTAAGTCCTGGGACCCTTAAAATAGGTCATGCAACACACACAAATCGCATGCTCTCACTGGAAATTGTCTCCATGTCTTTTTCTAAGTCAAAAAAATTCCATTCCTTTTAGCTCGTTGCTCCGCTACCAAATCCAACTTTCTAAACATGCTTTTTGACTACTTCCAATGTCCTCAATACTCCAAATAATCAACTCAAAGCGTCAATCATCATGTGCTTTCCACTGTGCATCCATTTAACCAAAACACATCAATAATCAATCCTATATTAGTAATCATGTACATTATCTCATATCATGTAATTGTACACTAAACACAATAAAAATACACAATTTACCTCATAAAACTAGGACTATTTGGGGTGAATATTGGCACTCGGACATATAAATATGCCCAAGATCACCTAATTTATTTTTATGGAATGACTTAATCACAATCGTCATCCACAGTTCCTCATCCATTTCTCCTTTTTGAGGCCCACCTCCTTCTTTTTTTTTTAACTCTCAAGTGCTCACAATCACAATCTACAACTTTTTCTACATTTACCTTCTCAGGATTCCATTCTAGTTTTACAACCTCAGGCTTATTCATCAATTTGACTAACTCTATGAGAGAATACAAAAGGGAAATAGAGAGACTAAACTCATCCACCCCAGACTCATTCACTTCCATAACTGTGATCTCACTTCCATAACTGTGATCATAGAATCCCCAGTGTAAGGGTGTTTTAAGTGTTTTATACCCTTTGAATACCACCTCTTCATCATTCAGTCTTACCATGAGTGTTCCTTCTTTCACATCTATGAAACCTTCACTGGTAGTTAAGAATGTTTACAACCCCAAACACATCGTGAGCAGAACCCACACTATTCCCTCGATGGAGAACTATTTATCCCCAAAAACTATCTCATAAGCAACACTTAAAAAATCAAGAATTAATCCATTAATAGATAAAATCAAGGGTAAACTCAAAAAACAAGTACAATCAAAGGCGGGATATTGTACTTATAAAAATTAACCATCCCTAGGACTTGGAAGTCATTCATACCAAAACTACTAAAGAATGTCAAGAAGGGGATGCGACCCCAAAACTATAATGGAAACATAAGTTTAGAAGTAAGAAACTATGCCAATAGGAGAGATTCCATGGTGGCCAGATATGATGCTTACCCTGAAATCATAAGTCAACCTTTGGGATCACAAGTAAGGTCTCATAGGATCCACTAGAATATGCGTTACACTCACAAAAATTAGAGCAGGTATAATATTAGCACACAAGTAAATGACAATGTATTGGTAGTGTTATTAAGCCAATCCAAGATGAGAATATAAAAACATAGCAAAATTATAATACAACAAGATAATCCATCTCAACACTCATATTTAGCATAACAATCAACAAATAAACAAGTAAGGATCAAAACTAATAAGTCAACATATCATCACCAGTCAAATTCAGTCAAGTCAAGTCAAAACAATCTACTTATGATATAAACATATTTTCCAATTCAATCATAAAATAATTAAACTCACCTGACCCTCGTACATACACACTAGGGGTAATACAATCACCTTTTAGCCATGACCTACAGGGGATAATTTTTGTCATGTCCTAAATCATAGACAAAAGTGTCTGCAACCTTATTTCACTACAAGCCCATGGGAATGCTCTAAATACCAACATTCTATATTTAAAAAATAAGGTACGTAAAAAATCATATAACAATTGTAACATCATTTGCATTAACCACACAAAACAACATGTACCAAAAAGACACATTACATAGTAGTTAACATATACATATAGTACAAATTGGATTAAACTACTATACCATCACCTACCTCGAACCATGCTTGCATAATTCCTCTAAGCCGGAGCATTGACCGTTCGTGCAATTTTTGCTTGATCGTGGTTAGAACAAGCTTATAAATAAATAATAACTAATATTACCTACTATATTAGAAAATATAACTCACCTCTAACCCCTAAGGTCATGTTCGTGATCATTTCTTTTGGTTCTAGGACTTTTCTATCATTATTCACCTAAAGCTACCAATTCCATGGTTAAATTAGTGAACTAATAGAATGAAAGGCTAAATTAACTGCTAATAAACAAAGTCCATTAACTTAATACTTAATTTCCTCCCTTTCACCATAAAACAACTAAATTCCTCCTTAAAACCTTCCCCGAACTCAGTAAATTAAAAACTCTAAGGCTTAATCATCAATTACAAGTTAACGGAAATGGATTCCTTACCTTTTTGAAGCCAAATAAATAATTTCTAGTGTAATTCACCCTTATTTTCTCCAATAAAACTTTTAAAATCCTAAACTATTTTGAGAGAAATATTTAATTAAACTGTGATTTTTACCACTATAGCGACTTACGCATTGTAGTGGCGTTTACCATCCTTTAACCATTGCTATAACGGAAATTTATCCGCTATAGTGCCTATCACTATAGCAACTTCAATGGGAAAATGTCAAGTTTCACCCCAAAATCCCAATTTTTACAACACACCTTACACCTAGGATATTTTAAATAATGTCTTTTATGCTATGATCAATTTTGAAAGTTCTACTCACCCAAATTTGATTCCATAAATTCGTATGAGTTACTTATTTTAACTATATATAATTCAAGTCAATCACCACTAACCCATTCAAATCATTCCTAAATTTTCCTATATAACACCTTCAATTTTATTTGAAACTAGCCTAGCCTAAAATTTATAACTTCAAAACTGGAAAGTTATAATGACCCTCATAGTTATTTCCCTTATTTTCATGTATTTTTTATGTATATATATTTTCTATAATTACCTCAAGTTATTTATAACTTACTGAGATTGTCAGTTCAATTTTCGGGCGGTTCATTTGACAATTTTAGTGATACCAAGTATACTGTAAAATATTTAATCTAAATTAGTATTTGATAGAAATATAATTTTTTACTCTTCTAAAATATTTTTTATGTGTATATAATTCTTTAGTTCTGATATATTTCTATTACTTTATAATAGCTTTTTTAATCTATTAATATTTTAAGAGGAAATAGTAAATCTAGGTATATTAAAATATTATTATTATATATAGAAGATTTATTAGAAATAATTTTCTATTAGTTCTGGTATATTTAAAATATTATATTTATTTTACCATGAACCAATGCAATACTCAAGTATATTCATAGTGGGATAAGAATTAAGCGTTATTCCACAAGAAAGCGGCGAAGAAGTGCCACTAATTAGTTTTTCATTTAATGGATACCGCCTTTCCTCTTAAATTTCTACCACCACTTCATTATAATTTATATTTGTGACTGTTCAACTAAATTATTTAGTAGTCTTATTTACATATGTATATACCAAGTACTACATTAGCATTCTTTTCTCTTCAAGGATGCTTTCAAAGAATTGCTATTATTATGTTAACAAAGTCATGATTGAAACTAAATTTCATTATGAAAAACAAAGAAAGAGTCATTTTTAATGTTATCTACATTAATTTATTCAAGCTCGGGTTCTAATGGGACACTATTTTTAGGGTTCTCAAAGGGGATTTTAGCTTTGGCGTTCAAGTAGGCTGGGCTTATCTTATTTTTATATTGACCTTATAGCTGGGATTAGTATGCTATTATGCTAATTTTAGGTAGGTAGTTGTAGCTTAGGTATCGTTTAGAATATTTAATGCCTTATTTATCCAGTTAAGATCTCATTCTAGTAAATTTCAATGCCGTTATCTTATTGTATGATATAATATCTACGTCCTTAGGATGTGGAGTTAAGATGCAAAATTTTGGATTCATCCCTTTTTAATTAAGATATGTGAATGTTTATTTAAATGTATTTTAGTTACGATTTAGGGCTCGCATATACTTTATTTCTGTAATTTATTATGAGTTTTCACACCAGTTTGGCATCGGTTATAGTATAGTTTGGGTTTTAATTTTACAGTTGGGTATGGTTAATAAAAGTTGATTAAAGCCTAGCATATGGTTATGAGATGATCTAGGAGTTCTGGTATTGCTTATTGTTATTTTGGGAGTTGTGGTTCCTCTAACTTTCAGTTTGAGTCAAGCATCTGATTATGTGTTTTGTTTTGTATCATATATTTGGACTCTCATTATTACCCTCTATTACTGATTCACATCCAATATATGGCCTCTTGTTATTATCCACCACTACCAATTTGAGCTCGGCGCCTGGCCTCTCATTACTACCTATTGGTGTCGGTTCAATCCTAATGCACATCTATATTGTTACTTTGGTTTATAGGGATTGGTTGAGTTACAGATTATTTATGTTCTTTTTTTCTTTAATTACTTTTTGTGTATCCCACTGGCTTATGAGGGCACATTTGGGTTAATTATTTTTTTAGTGAGCCTGGCGAGCTTATGAGGGCCCAGTTAGGTTATGTTTGGTTTGCCTTCAAATTACTACATTTCTTTATGTCTACCTTTTACTTTTTCCTTTGTCGCATTGCATAGCTCGATAGATATTTACCTTTCTATCCCTATTTACTATTGACTTAGACTATATCCCCGCATGTTAGTTATACTTTTACTGTATTGAGCTTAGTTAGATGATGATTCCTACTGAGTATCTATTGCTTTGGTACTCATACTACTATTCTGCATCTATTCCCTAATATAGATCTGAGAACTAGCCGTAAGGATTGATGTGATTCCTATTTTCCAATACTAATTTGGAGCAAGGTGAGCTTGATATTTCTTGCGATTAATCCTCATCTATCTATTCTAGTTTAGTATTTTGTACTCGAGACTACTTGTATATATTGTGTATATTTTGGAATATATCTAGTACTCTGGGTATCATTTAGTAGTGGCTCTAATACCACCCTTACCAGGTCTTGGGAAAGATTTATTTGTATATTTTGTTCCTCTTTTGTCTCTCATTTTTATATATTGCTTATGTTCTCCTTTTGTTTCCATTTATTATTACTACTATTATCATTATATGTGGTTTTTTCTGGTTTCTACCTGTTATCCCATTACCTATCATTTTGGGCTATGATTTGGCTTACCTACTGGTGGGATAAGGTAGGGGTCATCATAATTTAAGAAATTGGGTTGTGAAAGCTTAGTATAAGAGCCAAAGTTTCATTGATACTGTTGGTATTCAAGCTGATGTTTAGTACTATAATGACCTGATTTACTGAACCAGAATACTACACGGTGCTTATGACCCTGAAGGACCACAAGTTAACCCATGACTAATATCTATACCTATATATTGCATAAGATAATATAATAATATGGAAACATGCACTGAAAGGCCATAAGGTTCGATCATGAACATAACTGAATAACATAACATCTATGTGGGGTAATAGAATACCCAAAACAAAACTAAAAATACTGAAGTCTGAAATATGATAGTCTGTATCTAGTCTGTATCTAGTCTGAAAGCCTCTACTGTCTGAAGAATCTGAATAAAGATTTGATGGGACATGTCTCCAACTAACTCCAACTAATAAGCTAATCAATGAGATACTACAAAATCATTATGTCCTCGAAGGATGAGGACTCACTTCTACTCTGACTGCTGAATCTGGGATCTATTGCTGATCTGGAACTCGTGTCTCTGAACCTATGGTGTAACATAAAAGAAAGCACCATAGCATGAATGCGTCAGTACATATGTACTGAGTATACATGTGAGGTAGGCTAAATGCTAGGGTTCACATGTATTCTAATGCTAACTGACTGTCTAATATGAATGTAAGAATACATACATAATTACGTAACTATAACTGACAACGTGATATCGTGATTACTGAATCTGAATACTGATAACATGACATGCCTGATAACATGAATGATTGTATCTGAGTATAACTGATAACACGGGTGACTGTGTCTGACAGTCCTGAAATTTGAAGAACTATCTGAGTTCTATTACTGATACTGATTGACTATATCTAACAGTTTTAATTTTGTAACATGAAACTATGGGAAGTAGTATCTAACCGATATGCCCCAAAGGTGCTATGATAGCTGAGCTGGGGTCCAATCTATGCCCTGATTGGAAGGGTGTCAATACTGCACCACTGGTAAGGACAACATGTGAGTAACCCTCATATAATAAGTAACTCTAGCGAGAATGGTGGGAACCCTCACATAATAGGTTAATCCACCTCATCTACCTCATATAGCAGGCTACGATGTCTTAACCTATGTTGGCTACATAGTTCTGGAACGCAAGAATTGCTTCTAAGAATCACACCCTCGTATAACAGGTGAGTCCCCATCTTTGGGTTCACTCAGTGCTAATTCTTACTCCCATCTGAATGGACGCTGAGCATGATTTACTGAACTGAACTAAGCACGGACTGAGTTACTGAATTTTTGTGGCTGACGGAATACTATTGATATCTGATAAATGACTGAGTCATGAGATCGTGGAGATTTTTCCTGAGTCATAAGACTATCTTAAGTCTAAGAGTTCATAGATTGACTGAGAGTATCATGAAAAACATGGCATGAATCTAGGCACACATCTAATATTTCGGGTACAAGTACCCCCAGGACTCGATAGAAGAAAACTGACATGACTTGATATTCTTGATACATGATAATCACCATAATACGTTTATTGAAGCATTTCATCAAACGCCTAATAGGCATAAGCTTGTAAATTTATGGGAATTTTCATGATATCATGCTAGTTAGGCAAATTTCCTTCATCTAGGCATTTTATCAAACATATGGCAGGCATAGTACATGTAAACATCATGGTATAACAATTAAACATCATGGTTCAATTCCAATTTCATCATACAAGGTTTTAGTCATGAGATTTCATAAATCTTTATCTATAACAATCAACCCACATGGAATTTATTATCAAATCATGGAATAGAAATCAATTCCTCATTTATCAAGATGAAAGAGAACATACGAAGCATGAAAACCTGAAGAAAATCCATAACTTATAGTTAAAAAGGGATTCTTGGACTTCATGGACAAAATGATCCCATGAATGAACACTATGCATACCTTAGATCATGATTTCGTGAAGATTGATGGTGAAACCTTCCTGAATTTGAATCCCCAATAGATACCCTAGCTTGTTCTTGAGATAAACTTGAGAGAAACTAATATATTTTGGGTGGAAAATAGCTGAATCACGTGTTAAAGGGATTATATAGGGGTAGAAAGTTGACCCTTTTAACCCTGGATACGTCATTAAATTTTTAGTAAAATTTCCTGAGTTGGGCCCTTGGCGCGATGCGACGTTATCACGCTGTATCACCGAAAATTGACAATTGGAAAACTGCATGGTGACGTGACACAGAGCTATCACGTTGCCACGTTGTCTACGACCTGAAAGTTTGGCATGATGCACCAGTATCACGGAGCAACACTGGAATTCAATAATTGCCATTTGTGCTATCTCCGCGACGTATTGAAGGCTCAGGTCAAATACTGTCTCACTAAAAAGGCTCTAACTCTTTGCTCGGGTGTCGGATTTGGGCGAATTATATATCGATGGAAAACTTATTCAATTTCCCACATGATAGGAAGTGAAAATTATGGAAATACCACATGTATAAGAATGAATTCTTATTTCAAAGCAAGTTCTAACATCCTTGAGATGATTTTCAAGCTAAGAAAAAACATGGGTATTACAAGTACAGTCCTGTAGAATGGTATGAAGATGTTTGTATCCTATATTTGGGATGATACAAAGCATTTCTAAGGAAAAATCTCATTCTCTTGATCCATTTTCATGCGTTGGGTCTAAGTTGGCTTTTAATCTTTATCGATTCACTCTTTACGTAGATGGCAGGATGTTAGGTGGGGAGCCAGGGATCAAGACCCCGAGCCTGATATTAAAGTATCGATTAGGGGCCGAGGTCAACCCAGAGGTTAGGGGTAGTATAGAGCAGCAGCCTAAGTGCGAGTTTAGTCAAGAGATCCATCACCTTATCCTATAAAAGCTCCTTAAAATAAGACATATATAGGTATTTCTCCACCATAACAACAAGTGGTCCATGGGGAAGCTCATGCTCTACTCGGGTTTATATGTTTTTCAGTGTTTATAGATACATTAGTAAAGTTATTAGGGTTAGTTGGTAGTTTGTCAATCGAAAAAGCTTAGCCAGCAGCATAGGGTGGTAATGATTAAGAGGCCTATCCTACTGTAGCGGTGCCTAGGCAAAGGTTCTGCCAGAACCAGTAGTCCTCAGCTAGTTGTAGCCCAAAAATTATGTCTTTAACTGAACTCAGGCTTGCCAAGATTTCAAGAGAGGATGCTTATGAAACCTATCCAGTTGTGAGAGAGGTTGCAAAATTTGGAGTTGGTCGAGTCATGTAGAGTAGACCTTATTGCTTATTAGCTAGACACAACAATGAGGAGGTGGTGGAGAGCTTATTTGATTCCAAGCCAGCTGGATCTCTAAAGCTAACTTGGACTTAGTTCTCCAAGGCTTTCTTGGGGATGTATATACCTTATAGTATGCGCGAGCATTTTTGGAATGAGTTTTTTGCTTTGATATTGGGTTCTATATTTGTCATTGAATGAGGTGAGATTTCATGAGTTAGATAGGTATGCTACTATAATTTTTCCTATGAAATATGAATGAATTCAATACTTTGTCAAGTGATTGAGATCACCACTTTGTAGGGATACATAGAGTTTGGTGACATTAGGAAAGTCTTTTCCTGATATTGTTGAACATATTTATTTTATAGAGAAGATGGATCATGAAGCATAAGAGGGCAATGATAAGAGGCCTTATTATTAGGGTGATTACAGTAGGAGCCACAACTTCTTACAGCTTAGAGGCTAAGGGTTTTAGGGTAGGTACCCCCAGCAGCAGCCATATCAGTATTAGGGTTAGCATAGTAGGGTAGCTCAAGCATCGCTTCAGATATCATACAAGAGTCAACCAAATTATAGTGGTTCTAGTAGTTAGAGTAGCAGTCTACCTCAAAGGGGTGCTCAGTTAGGATCATCGATTCGATATGGTCATTTTGGATCTACCGGACCCTCTATATAGGGTAGGGAGTATGGGGCATGTTATAATGGTGGTCTTATTAGTCACTTTTACCCTGAGTTTTCCCAGCATAACATGATTGAGCCCTCTATTTAGACTACATATCTGATCAGATCTGTGTCATAGGTTGAGGCTTCTAATTCTATGATCACAGGTATGATCCTATTTCATTTTCATAGGTTTCTTTTTATTTTGCATCATGGTTGGGTTTGTGATCGGAGTTTTTATCTATGCCATTAGATATAGATACCCCTGTGGGTGATTCTTTAGTTGTAGATCAAGTATATAGATCTAGCCTGGTGACTATCCAGGAGTTTGATAATCGAGTTTATCTTATGTTCTAGATAAGGTAATTTTGATGTAATTTTTGGCATAGACTGGTTATCTCTTTACCACGCAGTCTTGGAATATCTTTTTAAAACAGTTACCTTATCCATGCCTGATGTACTCTTAAATGTGTGGTAGGGTTCTCGTAGCCACGGAATGATGGGGATTATATCCTATATTTAGCCTAAAGACTAATTTCAAGGTCTTGGGGGTCATTTCTTACTTATGTTTGGGATGTTTGAGCTGAGAGTCAATCAATTGACTCTATTTCTATTGTCCATGATTTTCTCAATTTGTTTCTAACTAACCTACCTGAACTTCTTACTGAGCATGATATAGAGTTTATTATTGACCTTAAGCCAGGCACCTAACCAATTTCTATGGCTCCATGTCATATGGCTTCTATTGAGATAAATGAGTTGAATAATTAGCTTTAAGATCTTCTAGGTAAGGGCTTTATAAACTCGAGTGTGTCACTAATTTCTATGGCTCTATGTCATAGATCTATGCATATTTTTATTAACTATATGCAATTAAATAAGGTCATAATAAAGAATAAGTATCCTATGCTTCGTATCAATGATTTATTTGACCAACTTCAAGGTGTAGCAGTATTTTCTAATATAGATATGAGGTTTGGTTACCGTCATTTGAGAGTTAGGGATGCAGACTTCCTTAAGACAACCTTCAGGACTCATTACAATTATTTTGAATTCCTAGTGAAGCCTTTTGGGTTGACCAATGCCCCAACAACTTTTATGGATCAAATAAACCATGCATTCATGATGTATTTGGAATCCTTCATGATAGTATTTATTGGAGATATTTTGATAGATTCAATGAGTAGGAATGAGAAATATTTAAGGAGTACTCCACACATTGAGAGATCATCGTCTTTAATCCGAGTTCTCAAAGTATGAGTTATGGCTTAATTTTGTAGCTTTCTTGGGCATGTAGTGTCCAGGGATGGTATTATGGTGGACATAGCAAAGATTGAGGCTATTCATAGTTTGTTTAGACCTTCATCTCCTACTGAGATTCATTATTTTATTGGGTTGGCAGGTTACTATAAGTGGTTTTTCAAGGGTTTCTCATCTATTGTAGTACATATGACTAAAATGACTAGGAAGGAGGTTTTGTTTTATTTGTCTGTGAGTTGTAAGGTGTGCTTTCTGAAGCTTAATGATTTTTTTACTTCAACCTCTTTCCTTACTCTTCCAATTGAGGGTGGTGTTTCTACTGTCACCTGTGATACATCCAGTATTGGTTTAGGGTGTGTTATAATATAATGAGGTTATGTTATTGCATACACATTGAGGTAGCTGAAGGTTAATGAGCACAACTACCCCACTCATGATGTGGAATTAGAAGCAATAGTGTTTACACTTAGGATTTAGAGACATTATTTTTATGGGGTTTTCTGTGAGATCTTTATTGATCACCATAGTCTTCAGTATATTATGACCCAAACGGATTCAAGGCAGCATAGGTGGAATGAGTTACCGAAGGACTATGATATCTCTATTTTCTACCATTCAGAAAAGGCGAATGTAGTAGCAGACGCCTAGAGCCAAAAGATAGTGAGTATGAGTAGCTTAGCCTTTATTTCAGTTTCTTATCGACCATTGTCTTTGGACATCCAGTCCTTATCTAACTTGATGGTTCATTTGGATATTTCTGACCCTAGGAAGAATATTACTAGTGTTGAGGCCAGATTTACCTTTTTGGAGCATATTTAAGGTCATCAGTTTGAGGATATCAATCTTTGTAGCATTTAAGGAAAGGTAAAGAGAAGTGAGTCTAGGAGGGCTATCTTAGATTCTGAGGGTATACTGAGGTTTGATGGTCGTATTTGTGTTCCAAGGGTTTGGGATTTCATTCACAGTATTCTTTGTGAGGCTTATAGCTCCAGGTACTTCATTCATCCCGGGACAACTATGATGTATAAGGGTTTGAGGCTGCACTACTAGTGGAGTGGTATGTGGAGAGATATATCAAGGTTTATGGCTTGATGCCATTGTTGTTAGCAAGTAAAGGATGAAAACTAGAGTCCTGGTGGACTGCTTCAACAGCTACCCATTCACGAGTAGAAATAAGTGCGAGGTAAAATGAATTTGTAGGTGGATTGTCTTGCAATTCCCATGGTTTTGATAGCATTTGGGTCATTATGGATCGATTGACCAAGTCTACGTATTTTATTCCCATTTGAGTTTCCTACAGTGCATAGAGGCTAGCCCATGTTTATATTCAAAAGGTGGATTACTTACATGGGCTACCTATGTCCATTATTTTAGAGTCGAAGATCTCAGTTTATTTCTACATTTTAGAGGATATTTCAGAAGGATTTGGATACCCAAGATGACCTTAGCACTGCATTTCACCCCTAAACTAAGGGGCAGTTAGAGCAGACTATCTAGGTCTCAAAGGATATGCTTCACTCTTATGTGTTGGATTCTGGGGGTCAGTGGGATCAGTTTCTATCTTTGGTAGAGTTTGCATATAATAATAGCTTCTATTTCAGCATTCGGATGGCCTCATTTAAGGGATTGTATGGTAGGCGATGTCGATCTTCTATTGGCTGGTTTGATTCTTCTGAGGTTAGGCCTCGTGGCACATATTTGCTTCATGAGTCATTTGATTGAATTCGGGTGATTTAAGATATGCTACGAGAAATACAGAGTAGATAGAGAAGTTATGCTAATCGTAAACATCATCCATTGAGGTTTAGGGTTGGTGCTAGGGTCTTCCTGCAAGTATCGTCCATGATGGGAATGACAAGGTTTAAGAGAAGGAGCAAGTTTATCCCCAGGTATATACGCCCTTTTGAAATTCTACAGATAGTTGGGGAGGTAGCCTATGTGTTGTCATTGCATCCTACCTTCTCAGCTATTCACTCAGTGTTTTGTGTGTCTATGTTACGGCAATACATTCCAGATGAGTCACACGTGCTTTGGTGGGACTCAGTTCAGTTGGACGAGAGGGCATTTGTAGAGGAGCCGATTTTTATTTTGGCTAGACATGCTAGACGATTACGCTCTAGGGGCATCCCAGTAGTTAAGGTTCAGTGGCATCACCGTCCAGTTGAGGAGGCTACTTGGGAAACTAAGTATGATATGTGGGCCCAGTAACCGTACCTATTTGAGCCTTCAGGTATTTACTTATCCTTTACTTTCACAATCAAATGTTCTTTTAGTGGTGGATTTTGCAATGACCCTCACGGCCAATTCCCTTGTTTTCATGAATTTTTGGTGTCTAGAGCTTTTCTATAACTGCCGCAAGTTACTTATGACTTGTTGAGACTGACAATTTGGTTTTCGGATGGTTCATTTAAGAATTTTAGTGATAGGAAATATACTATGGAATATTTCATCTAAATTAGTATTTGGTACAAATATAATTTATTACCCTTATAGAATGTATTTGATGTGTATAAAATTCTTTAGGTATGATATATTTATATTACTTTATAATAGCTTTTTCAATCTATTAATATTTTAAGTGGAGATAGTAAATCTGGATATTTTAAAATATTATTATTATATAATAAAGATTTTATTAGAAATAATTTCTATTAATTATTGTATTTATTTTACTACAAACCTATCCAATACCCAATTATATTCATAGTGGGATAAGAATTAAATGTTGTTCCATAAGATAGCAGTGGAGAAGTGCACCAATTATCTTTTTCATTTAATGGATGTAACCTTTCTCTTAAATTTCTTCCACCACTCCATTATAATTAATAGTTATGATTATTCAACTAAATTATTAAGTAGTTTTATTTACAAATGTATATACCAAGTACTACAGTTTCATTCTTTTCTCTTTAAGAATGCTTTCAGAGAATTGCTATTATTATGTTTACAAAATCATGATAGAAACCCAATTTCAGTAATCAAAGCAAAGAAAGAGTCATTTTTAAGGTTGTTGATGTGTCGTGGAAACATGGCACATTCAATACTTAAAATGGTGAAATTATGCATTGACTTAGATTGTTTTATCGGATATGATGGGTGTTTTATGTGTTTTGAAGGGAAACTAGGTTGGAAATGGCTTGGACTAAGAAATGGAAGAAAATTCTCTCAAAAAGTGAAGTACTGCCTAGGCTACAAGTCATCAAGTCACTTTACGAATCGTATCCCAAGTTGTAAGGATAAAAGTTGCAAAACCTAAGTTGAGGAACTAAGTAGTGAAAGATTACAAGTCGCAAGGACAGACTATGACTCGTAGTGAGAAGTCGTATTGTGACTAGTGTCTAAAGCCTTGAATATTGATGCTTTAGTGATTACAATTATAAACCATGAGTCATAATGTTTGAGTACGACTTGTGGTGAGGAGTCGAAAAGACAACATACTCAAGTGCTCCAAAGATGAAAAGCTACTGGAGTGACTATTATTAGCAACATACGACTAGTAACGTGACTAGACAAGTCATAACCACTGAAGATAAAAGAGATCTACGATAGCAGGCAACGAGTCATAACTAAACCCAACAACTCATTGCTAGAGCCGTAAACACTACCGACAATTTTCCTATTCCATTTTAATTAGGATTCCATTGTTATTTTGAGATACTATAAATACCCTAGGGTTATTCATTTATGATGTTACACACTTTATACAATTTTCTTGATACTTTCACATACTTTGAACATTGATACAATTGTTCTTCAACTTTTTATTTCGTGTTGATGTGTTATATAAATATATCACTTTCGATGCTTCAACATGGAAAAAATACAAGTTTTTGAGGTTATTTTGTTAGATATGTTGCCTTTTGGGTATGTTTTGCAGGAAATCATGTTTAGGATGATAAGTTTGTGAAAAAAAGTGAAAAAAGGTGTTTTGTCCATTTTTGGAGCAATTATGGATATTCAAAATCTTTTCCATCTTGTTCCTGATCAAAGCAGGTTCGAAATCGAAGAAGAGCAGAAAAGATGACTCCCGACACTTACCAAGTCAACATGTGGCCACATGTAGGACCTATGGACCGCATGTAGGCAAACAAAGTACCAAAAGTCCAAAATATCGAGAGATAAACTTGTAGTATTTTATTTCCCTATACATGTGGTTTGTACCTATGTCCAGTGTCAGGACCATAGGTACTACCTGCGCTCGGTGCCAAACCGCATGTATGGACCACATTTTGCCACCGACCCGGTTTTCTCCTATTTTGTTTGTACTTTGGTTTTAGGGTTTTCTCGTATACTATAAATACCCTTTATGTGTATTTTAGTAGGAGTTACACACTTTTGATATTCATAAACATATTTTGATTCTAAGATCCAATTTTTATCTTGGAATTTTCTTGTATTGACTTTGGTTCATTAATTCAGTTATGGTTGTGAGTTTTATTTCTTCTTATCATTGTGATTTCATCCATGCTTTAAAACAGTAATGTTGATGATTTCTTCTCAAGCATGAGTAGGTAAAACCCATAGCTAGGGTTATGGAAACCCAGACATATTGACGAAGTAGGGGAATAACTTTTCTTATTCTGAACCGATGCCCATGCATGTATCTCTTTATATTTGTTATGATCATTTCCTTAATGGTTGAACACATTAGGATCCTATCTAGATATTGCTTTTTACTCCAAAAGAGGAGCAATGACTAGGAAAAGATAAGGACAATAGTAATTTAGAGTTTAACAGTTGATCCACGCTTCTTTGTCCTATCTAAATAAAATGGTTAGGTTTTATCTAATAACTAGAGACTCAAAAGGTAATAGTTAACTGGGATCAAGATAAGGGTTAGTAATGCGACATCTCGAGACTCAAAAGGTAAAAGGTGAAATCCTTTTTCTCATCCAAAAGACGGCAGAAGATACATAGCTTATCGATTATGTATGCAAAGTATCGGATTGGTTCAATGAAGTACGATAAACCTAAAGAGTCGAGAAGCCAGGGGGAACACACTCCTAGTGTTCACCTACACTGATTACAACCAAAATTGGTACAATTACTTGCTTGAGATTACTATATCAAAAAAACCCCATTTACTTTTCTTGTTCTACCCGTTGACTACAACTGCTGAGCTCTGCAAATCCATATATTCCCTTGGGATTCGACCCCAACCTTTGTTGGGTTACTATATTTTGACAGCGACCATATGATCATCTAATAGGAGATGTTGTTTGGATGTCATTAAAATTTTGGCGCCGTTACCGGGGACCATGGTGTCGATTTGTAATTTGAAGTTATTGCAGTTTTTGGGTTTTTCTTTTTTTCCTTGGTTGGGA
This sequence comes from Capsicum annuum, assembly GCF_002878395.1. Lineage (NCBI taxonomy): Eukaryota > Viridiplantae > Streptophyta > Magnoliopsida > Solanales > Solanaceae > Capsicum > Capsicum annuum. The sequence goes on from NW_025883728.1 coordinate 27,740, forward strand.
ATACGCCGGTGTATGCCAGCACAAGGAGTAGAGACAATCCTTTACTCCCATAGAATCTGAATCCACAGAGAATCCTACAAATACCTGGTAGGATGTTTGAGCATAAAAGAGAAGAACCTCCTGAAGGGGTTCGTGAGATGTACTGCCCCCTCCCAAAGAAGTACAAGATATCATCGATCGATAGATTGGTGAGATATTATCTTAAGCTAAAACCTATATGAGGGCAATGAAAGAAGCTCAATAGGTAGCTATAGAGGAAAATTTAGATGGGTAGAGACAAGCAGAAGACCACCGAGTAGCATACAGTGGAAACTAGAACAGAGCTAGAGGTGCCCGTGTTCAAGTAATCCTAGCATATCAGTATGTGCATCCATATATAGATGATGAAGAATACTTGGGATTTGTTGAGCCAGCAAAGATTGAAGCCATAGTTCCTTCTGTTTTTCCGCTTAGCCTTAAGTTCGATATTACAAGCATAATTATCCAACTCTTAAATCTGAAGGGTGTGTTTGTAGGTCTACCTACAAATGATGCAAATTTGCACCTTGCCAATTTCCTCGGGATCTATAGTTCGTATACAAATCAAGGGGTAAATCAGGAAGCACTTAGACTGAGGCTATTCCCTTTCTCACTTACAAGATAAGCATATTTATGGTTAGGGGAACTGCCAAGAGGTTCTATCATGACATGGAATAAGTTGCACAAGCAATTCTTGAACAAGTTCTTTCCTCCATCTAGGATGTTGCAACTCAAGGACAAGATTTATAACTTCATGATACTGCAGATAGAGTCTATGTACGAGACATGGCTCAGGTTCAAGAAGAAGCTGAGCATGGTTCCCAATATTGTTTGTCAGGGATGAGCTTATTAGAGATATTCTACTGATCCCTGACTGTCAGCTTCAGAGCCATAGCAGACACCATATCTAGAGAAACTTTTATAAGACTATGTTGGGAGGTATCTTTGGAGATATTAGATAAGATCTTGCTCACTAACCGAGAGTGTCAAACTCGTAAAGCCAAGAGGGGATCTAGCACTTATACTATTGGTGCCTCCTGCGACTAGAAAGTAGTTGATGACACAGTAGCGCAAGAGATTGAATTGCTAAGGACTGATCTTGGGGTACTTACAAAGTATCTAGTAATAACAACTTCATAGAAGGTAAATTCATTACAAGCACAAGAGTCAGCTTTCAAAGCGTACGAGCCAAACTTAAAAGAAGAAGCAAATTATCTTGATCGTCCATTTGCGGGTTTTTGAGCCCAAGGTTAAGGGAACCAAGCTTGAAACTATTATGACATATACAGAGGCTATAGGATAGAGTGAGATAGTGATTGGAGGAAAAGTAATGACTACAGAAAGAAGAGAGATAGATATATTTCACCTGGCTGTAGCATAGAGTGAACCCAGAATGGAAGAGATGCTGGTTAAGCTAGTGAATGGTTAGGAAAGTCAAGAGATCAGCCTTAAGGAGATTAAGGCCAATATTTTAGGATTAACCCAAAAGGTCGAGTCATATGCCACTGCTATCATGCAGTTGTAGTAGTAGTTCAGGAAGATATCAGCAACTCTGAACCAGAGGCAGCCAGGTACCCTTCCGAGCAATATGGTGCAAAATCCTAAGAACGATGGTCATGTACTTGCTATTACCATGAAGAATGTCATCACTACTACAGATCCCCCATGACCTATTACAAAAGCTATTAATGATGAGACACCTATCATTGAGTCTGAGAAGGTAACAGGTGATAATGGTAATCAGACTGAAAACAAAGGTAAGGGTCCAGTCACTGAGCCAAAAATCAAACAGATTCTAAGACCTCCTCCACCTTATCCTCAAATATTGAGGCAAAATAAAAAGGAAGGTAAGTTCAAGTAATTCATTAATATACTGAAAAAATTGAGCTTAAACATACCTCTTCTAGAGGCATTGGAGAAGATGTCTGGATACGCTAGGTTCATGAAATAATTGGTCACAAGAAAGAAAAAAGCGACATTTAAGAATGTCGATGGTATGCACCACTATAGTTAAGTCACAACTAGGTCTTTGTCATAGAAAAAGGGTGATCCCAGTGTATTCACTATACCATGCACTATTGGGTCATCCCGATTTACCAGAGCCTTGTGTGATTTAAGGGCCAACATTAATTTGATGTCGCTGACAGTATTTATGCAGTTGAGCTTGAACCCTCCAGAACTGACTTTGATGAGGTTAATGATGGTTGACCGTACAGTGAAAAATCCTATGTGGATCTCTTTTGATATTATTGTGAGGGTGGATAATTTTATATTTTCATCTGACTTTTTCATCCTGGACTGTTAGGTTGACACCAAGATACCTATTATATAAGGAAGACAATTTATAGCCACAAATAGAGCAATGGTTAACATGGAGAAAGGTGAGCTGAAATTTAGAGTCAACAGTGAGGAGGCTATATTCAACATCCGAAAGTCAGTAAAGTAGTCAACCAACATGAGGGTAGTGTTTGTGATTGATTATATTGATAACCCTGGAGGATATTTCTATAAGTATCTTAATGAATTCTGGGTAGTCAAGATACTCGCATCATGCTGCGAAGTTAAATCAAGCACTACATGAGAGACAACCCATAGGCTTGTTGGTGAAGTCTGAGTAACCAACATATCCATGTTATGCCACGATGTAAAATCAAGCGCTGAGTAGGAGGAAACCCACTATTTTTAGTGTTCATATTTTTGTTGTTTTTTTTTGTAGGGTTTTAGATCATGGACTTACCCGAAATATGGTAACAATTTCTACATTCATCAATTTCCAGGTAAGGGGACTATGTGATTAACCTATAATGGTCACATTTATCATACGATAAGTTGAGTAATAGGTTGAAAAGTTGAAATTTTGAGATAAAAAATAGTAAGTTATGGATTTGGCATCTAATTTTACTTTTGGGACTTAAACTTAGGTTGCGGGACCATAAGTATCTTGAAAAATATCAAAATGCCAAGTCCAAATTGCAGAAAACCAGGCCAAAATTTTGGCCCAGCACCTGCTGGCCGCAGGTGGTACCTGTTCTCATAGCCATACTGCGGGTGGTGGCCGAAGGTACAATATGCAGCTAGGTCATACTTTGGGTCCACTTTTTAATTATAATTTTGGAACCTACGCCCATCAACTACTGGCTGTAGGTGGTGCCTGCGCCTAGAGCTAGACCGCGGGTGATGGCCGCAGGTATAAGCTGTGGCTAGGTCAGATTTTAGGCCCACTTTTTAATTAAAATTTTGGGCCCACCAACATTTAATATGACCTAAAACAGCTCCCCACCTATATAACAACATTCTTACCCTCATTCTAACTCATTCATATCCTTAAAACTTCATTTTTCTCTTTGAATTCAAACTTCCCACTTAAAACATAAACTAACCACACAGTTTTAGTAAGGGCTAATTTTTCGCTTATTTAAGATATCAACTTTTTCCAACATTCTAAAACATATTCCAACTTTTGTTTGCTTGATTTCTTCATTATTCTCTTTCGATTCTTCATATAAAAGGTAACTTTCTCGACTCTTAATGGTTACATATTGGTTTATCTATTGTTTAAACAAGTTGATATATATATATTCCATTACAAATTATATCAAAACTATCATGCTTGCATGTAGGAGCCTTGAAGTAGCCTAAAAACATAATGTAGGGCCTTGTTTAGAACAAAAATCTAAAGTTAGGCCCCAATCAGAAGTTGAACTTGAATGAATGAAAGTGATATAGTTGAGCATGTTTGTTTAATTTGAAAGCTGTGATTTTTGATAAATGTGTGTACATAGGAAATTTTGGGATCTCAAATAGGTGTTAGGGTGTGAAAATTGAGGAAAACATTAAACTTTTTGAAATTTGAGTTTTTCTTTGACTTTTGTTATCCCTCACTTTTGTTAGAAACTAACAACTGGTTTATTAGGTACATATGGCACCTAAAGTGGTAAAAAAGATGAAGGCTAATAGTTTGAGGAGATTGATCGAGTCTCCCGAGCCTAGTGGTTTAGTGGATGAGTACCCGAGGGTACCATATAGATTCTATAGTTGAGGTGATATACAGAGTCACGAGAGGACATACTCACTAGGCTTCTTAGACAGCTACATCCTGACCTAAAATAAAGTATGCACGGATATCACCACTAAATACTCCTCTACTTGATAATGATAATGAGGAGGAGATAGAGTTTGAGTCTACTCCACAGGTTCCTGCTCAGGATCCCAGCCTGAAGAGGGGTCCCAAGATTTATCTAATGGGGTTAAACAGGAGCAATCATCCATGGTGCCCCAGTTTAAGAAGGGTAATGCTACTCATGTATGATAGGTAAAGGCACCCTAGTATAATAAGGGTACCGAGTAGCCTTCCTATAAGGAATTAGTACAACAGAGCCCCATACCTGCACATACCCTAGAGGCACCTCCTGAGAAGAGATCTCTAAAGTGGTGTGGGGAAGGGATACAAAATATATTTAAGATGGATAGCTGTGTTTGGGAGCTAAGCATACCTATGATTTTAGCTGAGGGCCACAGATGCTAGAGTGAGGGTTGTTGAGACTGAGATGACTACCCTGGATGAGCAGATGAGATTACGGGTTAGGACTAGATTTGAGTAGGTACAGGCCCGATGGGAGGCTGCATTAAATGTTGCACTATCCGAGCTATATTCTAAATATCTGACACATCTTGATGAGTTTGAGAAATGGGTTATCGCCCAATACACAGAGACAGCTGCATGATGTTGGGTGTATTTATGCATTCTAGTGTCCCTATTCTAGCCTTTTTAGCCTTGTTTTGAGGATAATTCTAAGATATAATGGTTGATAATGAGATAAATGTGTTAAAACATGTGTTTATAA
>NW_025883728.1:35601-44372 GCF_002878395.1 Capsicum annuum
GAATTGTCCAAAATGCCCTTAGCTTAAAAGTTGTAGAAGACTCGCAGGAGGGTACACTTGGACCCCTCCACTCGTACCTTTATTGGAAAGTTGGACACCACATTCTATCCATCATATGACTCCCTCACCTAAATCGTACCATCACCATATGAATAGTACCCTTCAAGTCATACCCTAAGCAGAAATATTTAGGCTAGACACTAGCTACATATGGTTTGGACCCTACCTCTCGTATCATGTACGTACGACTTTTATGATGTCTTCTAGTACCAAGAATAGAACTTGGAAAATATCACACTAACCAACATACAATTAGGGTCCTAGAACTATACCCATACCAAAAGAGTCAGCGTGTAAGTTGTATGATGATCAAAAGGATCAAAACGAAGAAAATTTTCAAGGGCCAAAACCCAAGGTGTTTTAATTTTCCCCCACTTGGATAATTCATCCTCGAATGATAGGACAAGGCAGAACAAGCATGATTAAACCCCCGAACATCTCAGCTCTTACCTTTAACTAAGTTAGAAAATAAAGATGCCAAGGAAATATTAAATCTACCTTTAATAAGGACAAAAAACAAAGATGTTAAGAATACATACACACCTTAAGCACGATTATTTAAAAAGGAGAGGAAGAATGAGTATTCAAACTCTATGTCTGCTCAACACCCCACAGAGCTCCTTCCTAAGAAACCAATTCATCTAATATCCCTTAAATAGGACCACACTCTCTACCAAGCTTTCATTATAAAGACAACAATCCTCCATCTCAACCCCCCAACAGCCCCATAAACACATAACTAGAGGTCTGAATTTAAGCGCATGTCCATTCTATGCTAAAGACTAACTAGGTGTAATACCCCGTATGTTCGTAAGCGAGGAAGTGAACTAGTTTTTCTACGTATGAAACCTCCTATCCTGTGATTTGCATTTTAGTTCATGACTTACAATGAGTATCCTAGAAATAAGATAGCTTATCATGTATTAAGCATGCTCATGTGAGTCACTTAGAGAAATGCAAGTTAATAGCTTTTGAATCCATTAAGTTTTAGTGTGTGATTCCACAACAGCAACCTTTGAATGAGGATAATTTGATTGATATGTGATATTTTGGCAGATTTAGACCCACCAAATTGTATAGAATCGAATTAGCTTTCCAACGATACCAATTTTAATAAAATCTGACACCCGATCATGAAGTTATGGCCTTGCAAAGAGGAGTGCGACGCCTAACAAATCGCACATGGCTACTGGACCAAGTGTGCGATGGCACGTACGGCGCACAACCTCAGTTGTGTGATAGCATGTGTGACGCACACCTCAGCTTGTGCGATAGGATGTACAGCGTACATCTTAGCATATGCGATGAGGTGTGCAACACACACTTATGATTTCATCCACGAAAACACTTAGTTTTTGAGTCAGTTTGAGGATAATTAAGTCTTTTAACACTCCTTACACATCCCTAAACTTAAAATTACGAAACTTATAGCTTCTAAACACATTACAACCCTATTAACATCTCAAATTTCATTATCCAAGAGCACAATAGGAGAAAAACAACTAGGGTTACACAATCAAGCTTGAAGATCCAATTTAAAGGAAATTCCTCCGTCAATCATCAAGAATCTTCCTTCTAAGGTATGCGTAGTATTTATCTATGGATTCAATCCATTCATAGAGCTCAAGAACCATGTTTTAACTACTATTTTGTGAACTTTTTATGGTGATATGAGTATGTACATGTTGATGATTGTTGTTTAAGTTTCAGGATGATATCTAGAGGTGTTTTCATGGAATATATATGCTTGTTAGTGGAAAACTATGAACTTTAGGTGGTGTAAAATGGTACAAGTTATGAAACACACCTATGCCTTAAAGAATGCATGCAAGGTGTTCGATAAAATGCTTGGGATGATAGAAATTCATGTTTATATGGTTCGATGATGTCTAAATGACAAGTCCATGTTAGCTATATACTTTAATATGAATTCCATACTTTTCATGTGTTGCTATTGTTATGGTATGAAGCATGTATGATAATGTAGATATATAATATGCACTTGAAATATAGCTATGCACTCCCTACCATGCTTAATATGTTGAGGAACTACATGCTGTATAATATCCCTTATTTATGATAATGTGAATTGTGGACTCCGATCTTATGATCAAGTCAGTCATGTTGTGTTAGTTTCCTTCCATTAAGTCATGGGGGAATTCATACCCGAAAGCTATAGTTGTGTGCCTAGAGCCATGTCATGTTTCACGATATACAAAATCAAGCCATGATTCAGTAGAATTCAGTCAGTCATGTGACTCAGGAAACCTCATGGTCTTAGTCAGTCATCAGATATCAGTAGTATTCTGTCAGTCAATGGTGCTCAGTAAGTTCCACTCACGTACAGTCAGTTAAATCATGTTCAGTCTCTTCAGATAGGAGTAGGAGTTAGCATCGAGTGAACCCAAGGATGGGAACTCACCTGTATATAAGGGTATGATTCTTAGTAGTCATCCTTGCATTCTAGAACTATGTAGCCAGCATAGGTTGAGACATCCCAGCCTGTTATATAAGGGTAGATAAGGTGTCTTAACCTATTATATGAGGGTTCCCATCGTTCTCACTAGAGTTACCTGTTATATAAGGGTTGCTCACATGTTGTCCTTACCAGTGGCGCGGTATTGGCACCTTTCCAGTCAGGGCAGAGATTGGACCCCAGCTTAGCCATAATGGCACATATGGGGCATGTAGATTAAATAACTACCTCCCACAGTTTCAGACTCATTCTCAATAAAAGAACTTAGTTAGTGCTTCATATATCAGTAAATCAGGACTGTCAGATCATTCAAATTCAGTTATAGTGCAGAACTTAGATAGTTCCATCAAATTTAAGATTGTCAGATACAGGCACCCATGTTATCAGAACTACAGTTTCAGCCATGTCAGTTATCAGTAAACCATGTATTAGCGTACAGATCTAGCTATCACGTACTCATGATCTCAGTTACTATGTATGTATGTTTACGCTCTCATGTTCATATCAGTCAGTCAATTAGCATTGTTCATATATGTAAACCCTTTTGCATTATCCTACCTCACTCGTATACTCAATACTCTAGTTGTACTAACATATTTGCGATATAGTGGTTTCTTTCATGTTACAGCATAGGTTTAGAGACACGAGATCCAGATCAGCAGTAGCATCCAGCCACAGAGTTATAGTGAGTCCTCATCCATTCGAGGGTGATATTATTTTGTTTCATTTATTATTTTAGCTCATATTTTCTATATGGAGTTAGTTGAGACATGTTTCTTCAACTGCTTATTCAGACAATACTTAGAGGCTTTCAGATTTAGTATTCAGGTTTAGTTCAGATTTAATTCAGTTTTCAGTTGTTTTGGGTATCTTTCACCTATATGGATATTATTTTTTGATAGATTTTTATTCAGTTAAACCTTATGGCCTATATATTCATGTTTTCTGCACTATTACATTATACATATTGTAGTGTACAGGTACAAATATCAGTAATGGGTTAGCTTATGGTCCTTCGGGGTCATAAGCACTGTGTAGCATTCCGGTTCAGATAATCGAGGCGTTACAAACTTGGTATCAGAGCTTAAGGTTCAATAGAGTCCTAGGAAGTATAAAAGCCGCATCTAGTAGAGTCTTGTACATGGGTGTGTTGCGCGCCACATTTATGTACAGGAGGCTATAAGATATTTTAGGAATAGTTTCCCTTCTTTTAGTATTCATGTCATGCTAGTGAGCATAGTCTCAAGTTAAACTCTCAGTCTAATCCATTCTTCTCTTATTTTATAATATGGCCCCAAAGAGAAGAAACCATCCAGCTCCTCGCCCTAATATCCTTTGGGCGAGCATATTTCTCATGCGGAGTTTAGGGCTACATTCACCACACTTGCTCAGTCTATGGCTCCCCAGAATGAATGGCCACTAGTTATTCCGGCCAATCCAGTGGCCAATTCAGTAGCATCTAGGATTTGGTCCTTCACCCGAATGAACCCTCCATCTTTTTTTGGGTCTAAGTCTGACGAAGACCCTCAGGAGTTCATTGACCAAGTCCAAAAGGTCATTGATATCATGGGAGTTACTTCTGTTCAGAGTGCTGAGTTAGCCACATACCAATTATAGGATATTGTTCACACTTGGTACAAATAGTGAAAGTCTGAGAGGATAGATGATACAGGTCCTATTGAGTGGGAGAAATTCACCACGACTTTCTTAGATAGATTCTTTCCCCAAGAGCTGAGGAAAGCCAAAGTTCTTGAGTTCATCAACCTCGGGCAGGGAAATATAATGATTAGAGAGTATTTTTTAAGATTTACTCAGCTAACCAGATATGCCCCTTATGTGGTTGCAGACAACAGGGCTAAAATGAGCAAGTTCGTGTCAGGGGTAAATGATAGCATGGTAAATGAGTATAGGTCTGCAATGCTGAATAATGATATGACTTTAGCCAGGCTCATGACCCATGCCTAGAAGATAGAGGAGCAAAAGGTTAGAACTAGGGAGAGACAAAACAAGAGAGCAAGATCAGGAAGTTTCAGTTTTGCTCAGCCCAAATTCGAAGAAAGAAACCGTTTGTAGTTTCGTCCTAAGTCTGCAGCTCCAGCTCCAGCTCCTTCCTCCGTTAGTGCCCCCAGTTCCAAAATTCAGAGACGACAACAAAGATAGAGTACCAGGATCTAAATCTTAGGAAAGTGTTAGAAGTGCCTGTATGTAACACCCTGATTCGCTGAACCGGAATGCTACACAGTGCTCATGACCCCGAGGGACCACAAGCTAACCCATGACTGATATTTGTAACTATATACTGCAAATCATGATATAATAATGTGGAATACATAGAACTATAAGGCCATAAGGTTCAACTGAATACAATCATATGGGTGAAATACCCAAAACAACTCAATTTGAAAGCTCAGCCTGAACGTAAATCTGAAAGCCTCTAAACTATCTTCATAAGGAGTTGAAGGAATATGTCTCCAACTAACTCCATAAAACTAGACTGAAGAAATAAATAAATGTATCAAATCATATTGTCCTTGAATCAATGAGGACTCACTATGTCTCTGCGACTGGAATGCTACCACTACTGCTGGGCTGGAGCTCGTGTCTCAGAACCTATGGTGTAACATGAAAAGAAAGAACCATAGCGCAAATGCATCAGTACAACTAGAGTACTAAGTATACGAGGAAGGTAGGCTGAATATAAAGGGTTTCATGCATGAACAACACTGACTGACTAATATGAACGTGGGAGTGCAAACACACATATATAGAAACTGGGACCGTGAATATGTGATAGCATGACCTGTAAGCTAATACATGGTTTACTGATAACAATCATGACTGATACTGAAATTGATAACATGGACGACTGCATCTGACAGTCCTGTGTATACTAAAATCTGAAGAACTCCCTGAGTTCTTTTATTGAGACTGATACTGAAACTGTGGGAAGTAGTGTTTAACCAACATGCCCCATGTATGCCGTTATAGCTAAGCTAGGGTTCAATCTTTGCTCCGACTGGAGGGGTGTCATACCTTGCCACGGGTAAGGACAGCCTGTGAGTGACCCTTATCTGGCGGGTACTCAATGAGAATGGTGGGAACCCTAAGCTGATGGGTTAAGCCACCTCATCAACCCTAATCTGATGGGTTAAGATGTCTCAACCTATGTTGGCTATGTAGTTCTGTAACACAAAGATGACTACTAAGAATCACACCCTGAACTGGCGGGTGAGTTCCCATCCTTGGGTTTACTCGGTGCTAACCTCTACTCCTATCTAGAGGGACTGGACATAAATAGCTGACTGTGCATGACTTAATCTTACTGAATTCCATTGACTGGTGGAATGTTACTGATATCTGACAACTGACTAAGATCATGAGGTTTTCCTGAGTCACATGACTGACTAAAGTCTATAGAATCATAGCTTAAGTTCGGATATCGTGAAACATGACATGGCTCTAGGCACACAACTATAGTTTTTGGGTACAAGTACCCCCAGGACTCGATAGGAGGAAACTGACACACATGACATGACTTGATCACAAGATTTGAGCCCATAATTCATAATATCATACATAAGGCTTTCATAATAAGAATGATTCTCAACAAACTATCACATGATCGGGAATGCACACAATATGTATATACTTGTATGGCTTCAATACCATGGTCATTCCATATCGCAACAATATCATGAGCATCTCGTACAACTTCTTTAATTCAAGACATAGCACGGGGATCACGTTGAACATAAACTTAGAACATAGAATAGTCATTTAGGACTTATTATGTCATAAAAGCATGATTTCTATTCCCTTAGGTATTTTTCACAAACACCTTACATGCACATCTTAGTCATAGGTGGATTCATCAAGATTACAAATATTCAACCACCAATTTCACATATTTATACGTTAAATACCACCATATCCTCACAATAAACATACAAAGATCCCATCTTAGGCATCATCAAACTCCAACCACATGAACATCAACCACCAACAGCATAAACATCATGATACAAAATTTAGAAGATGGTTCTTGAGCTTCATGGACGAAAAGAGTCCATGAATCAACTCACGCATACCTTAGAAGGAAGATTCTTGATGATTGACGGAGAAATTTCCTTGAAATCGGATCTTCAAGCTTAGTTACGCAACCCTAGTTGTTTTTCTCTATTATTGCTCTTGGATGATGAGCTTTGAGATGATAATAGGGTTATAATATGTTTAGAATCCATATATTTCATAGGGTTAAGTTTAGGGATGTGTAAGGAGTGTTAAAAGACTTAATTACCCTTAAAATAACTCAAAACGGAGTGTTTTTTGCACCTGGAACTAACTTAGGCGGCGCCCAAGTGATTTCCTAAGCTAGGTTTAGCGGCGCCTAACCAATCGCCTATGTTTGGTTGGGCGGCACCTAACCAATCGCCTATCCTTACTGTCTCTCACAAAAATGGGCATAAATTTTCGCTCGGGTATTGGATTAAGGCGAAATTGGTATCGTTTGAAAGCTAATTCAATTATATATAATTTGGTGGGTCTAAATCAGCTAAAATACCAAATTAACATTGAGTTATACTCGTTCAAATATGATCCTTGCAAAATCGAACACTAAAACCTGATGGATTCAAAAACTCTTAGCTTGTATTACCTTAAGTGACTCATATAAACATGCTTAATGCATCATAAGTTATCCTATCACTAGGATATTCATTGTAAGTCATGTACTCAAGTATGAATCACAGGATAGGAGATTTCATACATAGGAATACTTATTCACTTCCTAGCTTAGAAACATGCAGGGTATTACACCGTACTTATCCTCAGTGTCAGACTTGCGGTAAGCACCATCAGGGTGTGTGTGGAGCGAGTCAAGGAACTTGTTTCAATTATGGATAGCTAGGCCATATAGTAAGGGACTATCCTCAGCCAGGTCCTCAGGGTCAGCAGAATCATTCCACAGCTCAGTCCGGTCACCCGAACCAGCACGGTGCCACTTCTAGTGCTACGAGTGGGCAATGCCCAAATAGACTCTATGCTCTTTAGACCCGATACAATTAGGAAAATTCTCCTGATAGCCTTACTGGTATGTTACAGATTTTCCATGTTTATGTTTATGCTTTGCTAGATCCAGGTGTATCCTTATCTTTTGTCACTCCATACATAGCAGGCAATTTCGGAATCAGTCTCAAAATTTTAACAGAGCCCTTTTCAGTCTCTACCCTAGTGTGTAAAACCATCATAGCTCGGCGGATATACAAGAACTGCCTGGTTATGATATTTCAAAAATCCACGTCAGCAGATTTAGTCGAATTAGAGATGACTGATTTTGATGTCATTCTCGGCATGGATTGACTTCATTCCTATTATTCCATAGTTGATTGAAGAACTCGGATAGTTTAATTTCAGTTCCTAAATAAGCCCATCCTAGAGTGGAAGGTAGTACTTCATCTTTCAAGGGTCAGCTTGTTTCCTACCTTCGGGCAAGGAGAATGATTTCTAAGGGGTGTGTGTATCATCTCGTGCATGTTAAAGATTCCTGTTTCGAATCTCCTAGCCTTGAATAAGTTCCAGTTGTTAATAAATATTTAGATGTCTTTCCCAAAGATCTTCCAGGCATTCCTCCCGAAAGGAAAATTGACTTCGGCATAGACCTTCTCCCAGATACTCAGCCTATCTCTATTCTACCATATAAAATGGCACCTGCGGAACTCAAGAAGCTGAAAAATCAGTTAAAGGATCTCTTAGATAAGGGATTCATCAAGCCCAGTGTGTCCCCATGGGGTGCACCAGTCTTATTTATGTGCAAGAAAGGCAGTTCTCTTAGGATGTGTATTGATTATCGTCAACTCAACGAAGTCATGGTCAAGAACAAGTATCCACTTTCTAGAATAGATGACTTGTTTGACCAACTTCAGGGTGCCAGTTATTTCTCCAAGATAGACCTCAGATCAGGCTATCATCAGCTCAGAGTTAGAGAATGTGACATCCCAAAGACAGTTTTCCATACTCGGTATGGTCACTTCAAATTTCTAGTCATATCCTTTGGTCTTACCAATGCCCCTACAACTTTTATGGACTTGATGAACCGTGTGTTCAAGCAATACTTGGACATGTTCATCATAGTCTTTATAGATGATATTCTTGTTTATTCTCGCACCGAGCGTGATCATTCAGACCATCTCAGGATTGTTCTTCAGACTCTCAGGGATCATTAGTTATTTGCCAAGTT
>NW_025883729.1:0-1831 GCF_002878395.1 Capsicum annuum
TGATTCCGATAATGAAATTTAGGGTGAATTCTTAAAATTATTGTGGTAAAGATTTGAGTTTGATGATAATGGTGTCAATGGTGGTGTTGTAATGGTGATTTTGGTGAAGAAGAAGCAATTGAAGAAGGCAGGACCCATATATTAAAATGGATAAATAAAAAAAATTCATTTTATTAATAATTTTTCAATTGAAAAAATAAAAAAAATTAATTTTATTAACATTTAGTTACCAATTCTTCAAATAAATGATCTTCAATTTCGATTTTGAAAGACAAATTTGAGAATTAGGGTTCTTAGTTTGGAGCCCCAAATTGGCTTAAATGGGAATTAGGGTTCGATAGATCCATTGAAAATTAAAAGTGTTGTAATTTTAATATTTTTAGTCATTTATTTTTGTTATTCAAAAGGCTGGACCTGCCTAAAACGAGTGTAAGAAATGCACCTTAGAATGGGTGTCGAGGGGAGGTAATAGTTTCACTTTTTTATAGTATAGGTGTGTAATAGGTCACTGCTATAGTTTAGGTGTGACCTACACTATTCGTGTATAATTTGGAATGAAAACGATGGCTTTTTTCTATAATTAATATGACATACCATAGGAGTCATAAAATCTAAAAGTGGTGGACATGATACTTGAAGACCTGCAATGTGACTTGCATCATGTTGGATTGTTTTTTATGAAGATAATTGAATTTTATTCTTCTTTCTAGCCTTTTTCAGAAAGCTCTTTGGACAACTATTTGAGCGACGAGTTGGTTGCTTCTTTTTTAACCCTGTCACCTTTGTAATGTTTTCACTATTAACAACTATTGTATCATCATGTATAACTTCACTTGGAACTGATAAATTTTCATGAGACTCGTTTCTTTTTTTTATTTCCTTCAACTATCTCATCAACATCTCTTTCAAAATGCTTAAAAATTGTACAATATCTAAATCAGATTTTAAGTAGTCTCTAACTGATCCATTGAAACTTTCACTCAATTGTATACTTCTCATACCGGCTAAAAATATATCTCTACCGTATGTCGTGGATCATTTTTCCCTTATAGCAAAGGTATTTTTCAACCAACTATTATCTTCAAAGTCAAACTTTTCAAGGATTTCTTCCTATGCATTTTGAAAATTTGCTTCATACTCGTAATCAAAAAACAACTTGCTAAAATCATTTTGAAATGATATATGAGCTCTAAAGATATGACCAAGGTACTTACATGCGTTCTGTCCCAAGTTTCATATACAAAGAAGAAGATATGTTTGGTGCATTACTAAGGAGACTGCTAAATTGATTACAGTATCTTGAGCTGTGATGAATATTTGTGGCTTATCTGCAGACATTGCTCTAAAAAATACATTAAAAAGCCATTCAAATGCTTTGGTTGTTTCTTCATATAAAAGGGCAGCACCAAATACAACCTTCTCCCTGTGATTATTTAATCAAACAAACAACGCCAATGGACGATACTCCTTATTTGTTCTATATGTTGTGTCAAATGATACAACTTCTCCATAAATTTAAAAATTCCTTATCATTTTAACATCGGCCCAGAACACATTTGTTATCAAACCATCACTATCTAATTGCAAAGAAAATTGAAAAGATGGATCTTTTATTACTCTTTATTCAAAATAACTTACCAAGCTATGAGCCACTTCAAATCGTAGACTTTCTTTTCTTTTATCGGAAAGATAGTTCTTGTGATCTCTCTGTGTAAAACCCAAAATAGATTTTTCTCTTGCTTGACGAGCGACATAATTAAAAGAAGACTTAGGACATATTCCTGAATCATCTAATAAATCAATTTCATTTACTTGAGAAAGTTTAACAGTT
>NW_025883730.1:0-4992 GCF_002878395.1 Capsicum annuum
ATGCAAGGTGTTTCCATACTTGAGAGAAGCATAGTACTCAAGAAAGCAAGTAATCAAATTACTAGAAGTTGGAATAACTAAGGATGGAGTCAATTCATTAGGATGCACATCACCCTTCCTTTCAAGACAACCCATGTTCACACAAAATGCACTTTCAACACAAACATGTTCATCATCATAAGAAAAAAGATAAAAAAAATTAGAGGGCAGTACAGAAAAAAAATTAGAGGGCACTATTCTCATCAAAATTCCCCTAAAAAATTAGTATAAAATAATATGAGAAAAAACAATTGAAGCATATGAAATCTTATATTTTTAAGCAACCAGAGTCATCCTATCAGAGAAATTAGGGAGTCTATGAGAATCCAATTTACTCCAAACCAAAGGGTATACCTAAAAAGTTAGGTGACTTCCTTTCATGGATCGTAGCATGTTCCTAAGAGTCCTTACTATTACTTCAACTTATCAAACCATATAAGTATGGCAAGGACTAGGAAACGAAAGTTTTACATCAAGTGCACATCAAGGACTCTCTCCTAAGCAGAAAATAGATTTGGCATTAAGATTGCAAGAACTAAACAATTCAAACTCCAAAGAAAAATTCCCTAAAAGAATATTGGAGACACTAATAGTTTCGAGATATGACATGATATCAATCAACTTCAAAGATCTAGTAAATATGAGAAAAGTATCATCATGACTCCAAGGATCACTAGGAATAGGAGGAGTAGGTACATACCTTGAAAGAAACATATTAAACTTGTTCTCTTATCTTCCATAGCTGTTTTATGAGGACCTTCCCTACCATGCATCAACTTGGACCAATTGACTTAATTTTTTCTCCTCTTTGTATACACGGGGTTAGATGCTTCACCCCTTGTCATAAAGTATCTATCGACCCATAGGAAATTAACTAGGTAACTCCTTTTATTCAAGCCTTTATCAACTTTAGATTTTTAAAGTAAAAACTCAACTAGGCCTTCAAGATTATGCTCATGTGAGGTCTTATTTGATTCATCCATTGGAATAATTTTCTCATGGAACTCATTCAGTTCAATCCTTGGCTCAACATCCTCACACAACTCTCTTTATTGAGACAAGTTCTTATCCCCTTCCCTGGATTCTTCTTCTCCTTCGTCCTCGACTTGAGTAAGTTGACTTTATTTGAGTGGAGCATGGGGTAATTTAGGGAAGATATTTTGAGCATGTCTACTAAAGGAAGCTTGATAGTTTGGAATGGATTGATTTACTAAAGTTTAGATGATTTGTCATGTTATTCATTCTCCCACACATGTTATCTATCTTTGATTCAAGGGAGTCAAATTTATGGTTAAGAATTTCAAGGACCACTAACATAGCATTTGAGTTGTTTTTATCATTGTTTGTGATGTTTCGCATTCCATAACAATTGTACCTAATAAAATAAATATTAAAAAAAAAAAAACAAAAAACAAGTTAAGGTTATGAAATCAACCTCACAAGCTCTCAACGTTCACACATTTGTGTTGTCTCTCAACTGACCTTGCATGAATTGATAAATTATTTATACTCTAATAAGAAGGATTGGTACCAATTAGGTATTGAGGTCGGAATGGATTCTTATTTGAAAGACCCAAATAAACAAAACTACGTATGTTCTTGAATCAAGAACTAACAAGGAATTGAAAAAGAGAAAAGCTTGGAAGAAATTGGACAATGAAAGAAATAGGACTCAAGAACTAATCAATCAACTTAGTAGATGAATTACTTAGTTATTGAGTAATTTAAGAATCAAAATATAAGTTTAGGAATCAAAAAAATGAAATAAAAGAATCAAACCTTGAGCAAAGTGGAATCGAAAAGCCTAAAATGCATTTGGACAAATTGATAGGCATTGGAATGGGTTGATATACATTCGAGGACCTACTTCAAAAGGTAAGGAACATCCCCTAAGAACCTTGGATGAATCAGGAGGCCCAACTACTGGTTTGACATATGTTTGAGCTGCTATAGAAGCTCCAACATAGGACAATGTAAGACCCTATAAAATCCTAGCTTATTTCATCTTACTATAGTATGTTAAAGGGGCCGAATACTTAGAAAATTTCACTAAGTGTTAATACTAAGTCATTTCCAAATCCCCTTAAATTTTTATGATTTTAGTTTTGACCTTCGTGGCCTTAGAATATCAAATTAAAGGTTGATTCATGATTTGGGATGTCAAAGGTGCATCTCGGTTGAGTTTCAGAATTTTTAGATGAGGTTTGGACATTGTTTACATGACCAAAATGGTAAGGCTTTGTGATGGATCCACACCACAATGGGTAGTTGACCCGGACTTAGGGTTGAACCGCGTTGGCTGCTTGACCTAGCTAGGGGTCGCACCGTGTTGTCTATTTGACCTAGCTAGGAGTCGTGCTGCGTAGGGTAGCATCCTCCAGCTTTTTAAATCCTCATCATTAAGGACATTTGGGTCGATTTACCCCAGCTAAACTCATCCATAACATGAGATTTAGGGTCTTTAGGTGTATTATTTACCCTTTTATTCATAAATCTTCTCAAAAGAAAGCATCATCTCTCAAGAACAAACCCTAGCCTCATTAAAATTCAAGCTTAAACTTTAATAAATCACTAAGATACTTCACAAATTCTTTAATAAAGGTATGTGTGATGTTTATTCATAGGTCCTTTTCACCCATGGAGCCCAATAATCCATTTTTAAGTTTGAAGTTATCATTTTTACATGTTATTATGAATTATCTTCTTGAACCTATTATAAACTTTGATTACAAGCTATGTTTCCATGTGTTTTCATTGAAATTAGCCCTTTTCACACTTGAAGGATGATATTCACATGATTAATCTTTAACCCCTCATTTTGTGTTGTAATTATGTTAGTATCACATGTTTTAAATATTCCCATGCTCAAGTATATGAATTCCAAGTATTTGATAAAATTTCTAAATGATGGGATTTCGAGCAATGATCCCTTATTATGTTTTTAAAGATTTAGCATGTGGTCCTATTATTGCTGCTATCGAGTCCTGGGGGTTATGAATACCTGAAACTTAGTTGTTTTACTTAGTCTTAGTATTTTAAGAATGTTTTTTCAGTTACATATGAGCATTTTCAGTTTAGACAGTTATCATAATCAGTTAAACTTAGATCAGTGCAGTAATCTGAGTCAGTTTAGTTGGGAGTAGGATTTAGCATAGAGCGAACTTAGGGAAGGGAGCTCACCTATAAGTGAAGGGTATGAATCTTCGTAGCAATCCCTGCATTCCAGAACTATGTAACTAGTGTAGGTTTAATATATTAATCTGCCAGTTGAGGGTTGACACATATCTCCCCAAGGAACCTACCAATAGAGGGTGACTCTTTATTCCTTCGAGACCCTATTATAGTGGATCCACATAGCCAGTATTAGTACCCATGGAATGGTACTGACATCCTTCCAACTGGGATTACAGGTTGGACCCAATTAGCTTATATTGGGGCATGTCGATTAGATGATACCTCCCACAGTCTCAGTTCAGTATTCAGTACAGAAGTCAGTTCAGGTTTGTTTGACCATAAAATAGATTTTATTAGTTAATCAGTACTCAGATTTTAGTATTCCAGTTTATAGACTATTTCAGTATTATGTTATATGCTTAGTCATGATTTCTCATATTTTACAGCTTTCACACATATTATGCATTTCATGCTATTCATTCAGCCAGGTATTATTCATGCACATGAGCCTATGTATATCATCCTAACCTCATCTTGCATACCAGTACATTAAAAGTACTGATCATGTACATTTTTTTATGCTATGAGGTCTTATATCATAGGTTTGGAAGTGACGAGGGGTGATTTTTTCCCTCATTCTCACTAAACATTTGTCAACATTACCTTGTTCTGAATAAATGAGTGAGACATATTGGTGATAAAATGCACTAATATTCACTCTTTGTAGGTATAGAGTTGAGAAGATCAAAAGATATGGATTAGAGCTTAAAAGGATAAAAAGGGAGCTAAGAAGAATACAGCTGAAGACCTGGACTACATAAGCCTCAGTTATTATGACCGCGATCCTCAATTCACGGTCGCAGATAGTCATGCACAATCATAATTCAATGGGAATTTTCCAAGGGGCAAATCTATAAAAGCACTTAAACGAATCCCTAACCATATATAAACAAAAAACCTTTCTTCTTTAGGCATTGATTACCACATAACTAATTTTGATTTGAGAAGAAGAAACCCTAATTGGGCAAGTGTGTAACTACTCTTGGATGCTTAGTTTCTTAGTTATTTTGTGAAAAAATGAATGTTTTGGATAATCCTCATGGTATATTTATCTTTACTTTCTTCATAAGTAGCTAAGTAATTTAGTCTTGGGATCATGTTGAACTAAAGTGTACTTGTGTGTGGGTGTTGTTGTGTTTTCATATTTTTAGTTTTGATCTTATTAATTGAAATTTGATGGGTGAAAATCCCAAACTCTAGAAACCCTTTGTCATCCTTGAAAGAGGGACTAAGGTGAACTTGAGGTAACCCACAACATCCTTAAAAGAGGGTTATAGGGGGACAAAGTAATGGTTGACAATTGAGTCTATGGTTTACTACCTTTTGCAATTTTAGAAATAAGTATGATGGGAGTGTAATCTATGTTAAGAGCATTATCCTAGAAATAGGGATGCTTGATTGAGGTGTTAGGTGATTACAAACTACACACTTGTTAGGTGCTCGAAAGAGCCAATGGGTAAAATTGTTGTAGTTTTATTGAAAGATTGACCATAATGACTTTCGACCTAGCCTATCCTTTGATCAATAACTAAAACTCAGGCCAAACCATCATTTACCTACACACTTTACCTTTAGGTAGAATAACCCAAGACCCTCTCTATTCTTAATCTTAAATCAAAAGTGTTATATTCGTGCTTTGTTAGTTGATGAACCATCTCCAAATCAAAATCCTCCATTTTATTTTACATGTCTTATTTATTATCATTCTGAGTAATCTCA
>NW_025883731.1:0-3469 GCF_002878395.1 Capsicum annuum
GAACATCAGAATGATATGCACATCGTACGTGAGAATCAAAATTTCTTGAATGCAAGTCAGGAGTATACCCAAGGAGAGGAGTGATCATTCCCAACTCTCTCAATTTCTGGAATAAACTGACATACGACTCCTCAATTGGTGTAAAATTATTCCTAGGCTTCTTGTTAAGAAATTTTGGTAGTCCAATTAACATTAATGTGAGCTCAGGAATTTAACAATGATCATCAAGAGTATCGAACATGTATTCACTAGCGACCTGGGGAAGCACAACCGTCGGATTGATAGCCAAAATAGAAGCCTCGATAGAAGGTTAAGCAATAAAAACACTAGCACTATCTGGTGTTATCAATATGGTAGATTTATACTGAAGGGCTAGAGAAGGAGTGATGAAAGCATTGGGACGCTCTTGGTTTGAAATGAATTCTGAGGCATGTTGTGGTGCAAGCATTGGGATGCTTTTGGCTTGGAATGGATTCTGAGGCATACTGTGGTGCATCAACAACAGGAGGAAACTGGTTTTGAAATTATGATAGAAAACTCAAGGTATTTACAGGGTCAATAGTGGGGAATGGAGGAAGAGACAACCCACTAGCCCAAGCTCGATACATTTTCTTTATTTCTTGCCTCAAACTTATATTCTTGCTTTAAACTTTCATTTTCTTGACTCTTTATTTGATTCATGATGTCACTCTCTATATCCTCGTTGGAAACAACTAACCCTTTCTTGGATTTGGTATGATATAGAGGACCATCTAGGACATCACAAACCTACCAGGTTAAACTAACTGAATGAGAGGTAGCAAATGTGTTAGAGTGCAATACTTTTTCAAAAACTTTTTTTTTCCTTTTCTTTGAAAAAGATCACCGAATCTAAGAAGGGCGCCTACGTATCTCACCCCCGAAAGGGAAGAATCAGGTGTGCGTAGTTCGTGAAGTCTTGTCAAAATGGCCCATCAAACTCTCTTTCTCTTTTTTTTTTTCTTTTTCTTGAAACTTTAAGAAGAAAAGAAAATTACAAATTGTCAAAAGAATTTACGAAAATCTTTTTGAATTTTTCAACTTTAACATCCTATACAAAATTAAACCTATGATTACCAAAGAATTTTTTTTTTGGGTTTTCGATTTTAAGCTTCATACGAAAATGAGACTTGAACCTACTTAAAGGAGAATCTTTTTGTAGTTTTCTTTTAAGGATGTATATGAAACACCTACTCTGAATGAAGACTAAAGAAAATCTTTTTTTGGATTTTTCATATTCCTATACAAAATGAAACCTATGATTACCAAAGAAAATCTTTTTTGGGGTTTTTAATTTTGAATTTCATATGAAAATGAAAATTGAAACTATTAAAGAAAATCTTTTTGCAGTTTTCTTGCAAAGAAATATATGACACCTACTCTAATAAAGAGTGAAGAAAATCTTTTTAAATTTTTTAAATAAGATCCCCGAACCAACAATAGGTTGTCTACGTATCTCAATCACTAGAGAAGAGAATCAGGGGTGCGTAGTTCGTCCAGATTGGACAATTAAGGATTAGATAACAAACTAAAACTTAACTTGAGCTACACGATTACAGACAGACGATGAAAGTAAAAAAAAAAATCGGTTTTTAATTCGACATTTCACATAAATCTGACACCAACAACTATGAAAGAAAATCTTTTGGTATTTTCATTATATGAAATGTACAAAACTTCTACAATCTTTTTTGAATTTTCTTTTATAAAAACTCCTATTTAAAAAATATTTTTGAAATTTTCGAACTGTGAATGCTTGCGAAATGAGACAGAGGAGAATCTTTTGATGTTTTTTATTTTTTTTAAATGAGTGTAAAACATAAAAATTCTTTTTGAATTTTTGAATTGTGGAAAATTAAAGCCATAAAGAACCCCAATAACTACGAAACTCTCTTTTTTTTACTCACTTTTTTTTTTATTTTTCGTTGCCTACACACTTTACTTCTAACACATGCTTTTCCCAAATTAATCCGTCAAATGACCCTATTACCCTAAAAAATGCAATAATTAGCACATAAGGATGCTTTAAAGGTGAGTCTCCTACAAAGGGCATGTGGGTTCCTCTAGGTTTTAATATGATGCAGATAAGCATGTCCTAAAGGCTGACCTATGTTGGAGTTCACTAACAAGGTTGTTCGGGGGAGCGTATGGTCGATAGTGGCTGCGAGAGCTTTCCATCCACTCCATAATACCGACGGCTCTCCCTCTTAAAATAAGGGTGACTCAACTAGAGGTCGTGTACAACACGTGTACTATGGACTTGTTACAGAAAGAATGATTCGGGTTATGCACATGATACCAGATATAAAGCGGTAACATATAAAGAAAAACTGTAAACACGTAGCAAGTAGGCACTCAACAATGATAAAACAAATATAAACAATAACACAAAAAATATTTATACACCCATAATGTCAAATTAGGCAGATACAACTCCAAAAAAAAAATCTCGAATTCTGAAATGTCCCCAGCAAAGTCACCAAACTGTCACACCCTTTTTTTAACCAAAAAGATTAATTTTAAAGTTTAAAAGGATTTTTATTATTAAGTGACAAAAAAAAATTCATTTCAAAAAGAATTCATTATATTCAAAACTCAGAGTCGTCACTTGGCATAAATCTGGTGTGCCAAGTCACATTTGGAAAATCCTTTTTCAAAATGATTTGACTCTTTAAAACTGGTTTGCGAACAGAGATTCAGTTAAGAAATTCTATTGGCCGAGGGGAAGGTATTAGGCACCCCTCGATCCCGTGGTTTGACCACAGTCGCTTGGTAGAGCGTATCGGCTAATTTTGATGCTAAGAATGTATAAACCACATAAACACATAACAATTAAACACACATGCACAAATAAAATGAATCCCAAAAAATATAATGTCCAGTCCAATTATACAGTACCAAAATAGAAAAATGTGGAAATATAAACCTACGCTAACCTACGCTAATCCTAAACTACGCTCCAACACTTTACCCGATGCCTCGGCCCTTCGTCACGGACGTCCTCTGAGTATAAAATACTTCGGGTCATTCCCCCGTGAATAAGTACAATATAATCTCGAGGCATTCCCTGGCAAATGAATACATCATCAAATCTTATGTGAAAAGGTAGAAAGAAACGTTCACATGCACATTCAAACTTTCAACAAAACACCACTCCTAAAATTTGCCTACCCGACTTAGCATTTACCTACTAGTTTCGATCTAAAGTGTGATATTATCAAACTTAGCAAATCCAACGCCCATTTTGCATCATACAAACATCAATTAATCGATATGAACCAATCACACTCATTTTTTATCCGTTTTCAATTCTCACCCCCACATCCATTCTCAACATGATTAAACCAATTCAATACGCAATCCACCAATCAAGTTTTCACATCCAAATACAACATTAACCAACAAGACGAAGATTCAAACATGCCAAACACACAAATCATTCGTAATTCCA
>NW_025883732.1:0-1821 GCF_002878395.1 Capsicum annuum
TAAGATTTATTTGAAAATTGAAACCTACCATTTGATCTCTCCCTCCCCCCCTTTTCCTTGCAGGGGTGGAAATGAGGGGGCATGCAGTATCTCAATTATTCATATTCCTGTTCTTGTTTTTGGGTTAAATTTTAGTCTCTTTTTCATCTGTCACCAAGAGAGTTAACTTGTTGATTTGTTTTCAGGTAACCTACCCACTAGATGTTCTCACGTTGAGATTAGCAGTAGACCCTGGGTATAAAACGATGAGTGAGGTAAGAATTGGATAACTCAGAATTTATGACACCAGGACATATCTGAATCCTAGTTTATATTATTTCAGGTTGCTTTAAACATGCTGAAAGATGAAAGTGTTGCACCTTTTGTTTTGCAGAAATTTTGACTTTTGAGAGAGTCGCCACTTAATTTTGAAAAGGAATTAAGAAACCTTTAGAGAGTTACTTCAAACGATTCAAAACGGAAAAATCGTTTTAAGTTAGAGATTCTAGATAAGCGGTTCCTATTAACGTTCTAGAAATGTTTGAAAATCGTCTTTTGATTAACTTTGAAAAGATTAATTTTGTCGAAAAGTGTTGATTTTTGAAAAGAAAGCGATTTTGAAAATATTTGGGTGTTTATGCAAAACTAGTTTTTTAGCGACTTAACTAAGGATTTAACAAGGTTCGCCAAGCACATAAGGAAAACAAACGTAAAGAACAGAGGGAAAGGGAGGAAGTAAGGGATTTAGGTCATCGGCCCAAATTAATGAGACCTGTCCTAGTCTAAATGGGCTTTCGATCCATTTCACCTGTCCTAATCTAGTTTTCAAGCCTTTGGCTTGAGTCTTGCTCCACCTGTATTAAATACAACTTTGGCTTTGAGGCTCAAATGAATGAATAAATAAATGACTAAATGAATAAATAAAAAGAAGACAATAATAAAAATCGAAACTTTTCAAGTCTCTTAGTGACCTCGTTAATGAGTTTTGACCCATTTTCCTTCTTCGTCTATCTTCTAGCCCCCGCACGCCATGTAGTGGACCTTGGGTTTAAACTTCTAACTTGACTCGAAGGGGTGAGCCTCATTTATCCATTACGAAATGCAGGAGGAGAGGAGTCCATTTGGATTCGAGATTTTTTTCGCATGCAAAGAAAAGATAAAGAAATTAATATATGTTCAAGGCATAAAAGTGACATATTTCAAAGTAAAAGAAACTATTAAGAATCAATTTTTGAATGGCAAGAATAAGCACACTTGCACAAGAATGAGAGTCAACAAATAAAAAATGCAAAGCAAAAGTTTCACAATTATACTATGCATGAGTCAAAAATATTCAAATAATTTTATTTAGCCGCAAAAGTTCGAACTTTCTTATCATTTTGAAAAGACAACATGCGAACAAAGAAGAATAAACATCTTAGATGAAAAATAAAGCTAGCACTTCATTTCTTATATGAGAGTTTTGAAATTCATTAAAATAAATAGTAAGCAAATGACAAATTCTTGGCTTAACTAATTACTATTTTTATTAAGGTGCAACAAATAATAATAACTATTCTTCCAACATAAAATAAACAACTTTACATGCTAAAAAAAACATATCTACCAACAATAAGTTTAAACAAGATGTGGGTATTATTTTTCAAGTAAGGATCTAAACTTTATTCAAAATAATAAAAGAATAAAGTAAAAAAAGAGAAACAATCAATATTATCTATTCTTTTCAACATAAAGGAAATAACTTTACATGCTAGAAACAAATATATCTACCAACAATAAGTTTAAACAAGACATGAGTATCGTTTTTCAAATAAAGATCTAAACTTTATTCAAATAATCAAA
>NW_025883733.1:0-15590 GCF_002878395.1 Capsicum annuum
TTTCACTAGTTTTGTTCTCTATAAATATTTTGAAGTCTAATTAAATCTTCTATATCTTGTAAACCTATTGTTGTCTGCTTACAAAAAGTCAAAACAATTTTTTGGTGTTCTCTTCAAATTTTAAGCATTGCAACAATCAAGTCATTGCATTGAAGTAATGCAACACTATTTGATATCATGATACTCCTATCAACACTATTTGATATCATGATACTCCTATCAAGTAAACTACATAAATGGTCCTCATAGTGGGTTTCTTTGCTTTTAGAAAAGTCTTACAAAACTAACCTCACTTCTTTTTTATATATAGAACAATTACCTATTTGTCCCTCTATATCTTAAATATTTCGAAAAAACTTCATACTTATTAATCTTTCAACTTCTATTTTTTTTTTCAATTTTTTTTTACTTTTGTTTTTATTTTTTATTTTTCCTCTTTTTCTTTTTTCTTAAAGTTTTTCTCAACCTTTACTCTTTTTTTTTCCTTTTCTCCTCTGAACTATTTTTTTTTACTTTGATTTTTATTTTATTTTAGTTTTTCTCAACTTGTACTTTTTTTCTTTTCTCCTCTCAACATCTATTTTTCAAAAAAGTTATTTTTAAAAAAAATTTCTTTTTAAATTTTTCCCAACCATTATTTTTGTTTTCTCTTTTTTTTCTCAACCTTTATTTTTTTTTCTTTTATCGTCTCAACTTTTATATTTTTTTCTTTGATTTTTATTTTTTCATTTTAAATATCTTTCTTCATTTTTTTTCTTTTTTGCAATTTTTATTATTTTTTTTCCGATTCCTTCTGAACAGCAAGTTACGTCCTATGGGCAAGAGTTGACAATACCACATTGTATCTTGATTTATGATTTATTTTATAAATCTTTCCTTAGACTTAGGACTTTCAAACAACAAGTTATGTTCCATGGGCAAGAGTTAACACTAACTCTTATCTTAGAGGCAAGACTTAACTCAACGACTTTCAAACAATAAGTTATGTTCCATGGGCAAGAGTTGACACTACTACATTATATGTTGATTTATGAGAAGTTGTACAACTCTTGCCTCATGGGAACGACTTATTCCAAGGATTTTCAAACAAGAAGTTATGTACATTAGGCAAGAGTCAACACTACCACATTGTATTTTTTATTTATGCAATCTTCTGTAACTCTTATGGAGGACAGTGTTCAATCCTCTTAGGATTTGATTCTGCCTGGGACATGGGTGAAGGTTACGGATCATATATTCGAATACGACTTAAGTTGGATGATTCGTACCTTGGACAGTGTTGGGTCCAAGGGGGAGGCCAAAGGTACAAGTGGTGGGTACCACTCGTACAGGGAGGATACAACTCGTAAGGGTTAGTCGTATTCCTGTGACGGGATTTTATACAACTTAAGTGGGGGCAATCTGGATATTTTTTCACTTATCCGAATAAGGTTCCATGACTTATATTTCTATTGGGAGGTTATTTACCCTATTATTCTATTCATTAACACTTAGAAATTCTTTCTAAGCACTCTATAATTCTCTCAAGAGCTTTTGGGCAAGAAAGCTAGGGTTTCAACTAGAGGACTAATTTGGGGATCTTGTTGGTGGTTTTTCTCCATTTATTTTGTCAATAAGGTATGTTCTCTTCCCTTATTGTTAGTTCTAACTAAAGGCATGATTTTATACAATGTTTTCATGATTTTAGGCTTTCTAATATGATTTGAGGATTTTGGTTATAAACGTTTGGTTATGATTTTCCCATGTTTTAATTTTATTTTTATATGCATTAATGGTGATTTTTTTATAATTAATTGCATGGGAATGGTTCTTTGGTTTTGAAAATACTATGCCCCCATTGTGTTTGATAAAATGCTTTTAACAATGTTTTCACTATAATATTGGTTTTTCAATGAAACTTATGCATGGTTTAAACTTGGTAATGGAACCCTAAATGGTATGAATTATTTAAATGTTTTTAAATGGATTAAAAGGCTTTGGTGGCCATGGTTTTGGTAATTGGAAATCTTGTGGGGTACATGAAATCCCCTAAGGTTTGGCTAAAGATAATACTTGCAAGTTATTATTGGTATGACGATACCACTACTAATAGCCTCGGTTAATAATAATGGAATAATGATTTGGATGAAAAATGGTTTTAATTGGGCTTAAAGGAGAGGGGTGTAGCAAAGCCGTGGAAGGTGGTGGTCCCGGGGGATCTAAATAAGAAACTCATATTTGTCGATGTGAGGTTTGGTCTGAGTTACCATGTGCGTGATGTCATACTATATTTTGGGGGATGTACTAGTCATCCCAGGTTTTCTTCCCTAATCGTGCGGATTCACACACTGGGGCCCTTTCAGCAGGGAAAGCTGAACCTATATAACCCGTGGGTGGTTTAAGACGGTACAACTACACAGTCTAGATAAAGGTTTTAATGGCATCTAAATTTAGTCCCCTTTCTGGCATGGTTATATATATATATATATATATATATATATATATATATATATATATGGTTGTGTTAATATGGATGGTTTTACTTGATTTTATAAATGAGATTATTTTATCCTTATCATGAGTTCATGCTAGTGATCACTTGCTAACCCATCTTCGGGCGACTGTATACCCACGCTATACAAAAATCGACTATTCTACTTCTCTTATATAGTGACTAACTCCAGGACAGTTGTTGGATTGAAGTGATGAGCTTCCATCTTTTCAGAAGGCTCCATTTCATGTTATGAATATTTTTAGACATTCTGATTTATTTATGGATATTGGTTTTGGCTATGGTTGGGGGCATGTCCCAACCGAATATTCTTACTCTTTTGGTTAAAGGCTTTGTGGTATTGCTATGGGTAGAAACGGGCGAGATCGCTATTAGAGTCAGCCTTAGCATTAGTATTGGTATTGAGGTTGATACCGGTTGACGATATTGTTGGTTGTTCCATCGTATTTAATTTTGGAAGTAATCATATTATGTTTTGGAACTTATTTGGTTATGGAGTGGTTTATGACCTTTGTTTCGGTATTGGTTTGGTTTGGTATGGTTGGACGATTGATATGGAATGGTTGGACTTGGTTGGGTCGGTCACGATTGTAATCCTATCCCAGAGTCTTCATGTGAGCTGTTACACTATCTTGATATATGCTCGAAATTCAGCCAACTCAGGGCAGGCGGCTGGAGGTTTGGTTGGGTAACAGAAGTGGTTCCCAATCCTGCTCGAACTTGGGATGCCCATTACGACAAGGCCCCAGCTAGGTTGTGTCACTTGTCTTAGAGGTAAGAGATAGCTTAAGGACCATCAAATAATAAGCTATACCCCATGGGCAAGAATTAACACTACCATAGTGTATTGATTTATGAGATGCTCTATAACTCTTCTCGCACAACTTAGACCAAGGGCTTTCAAGCAATAAGTTACGCATCATGGCAAGAGTTGACACTACCACATTGTGTTTTAATTTATGGGATATTCTGTAACTCTTGCCTTAGAGGCAAGACTTAACCCAAGGACTTTCGAACAACAAGTAACACCTCATGGGTGAGAGTTGATACTACCACACTATATTTTCATTTATGAGATGCTCTATAACTCTTGCCTTGGAAACAAGACTTAGCCTAGGGACTTTTAAAAAATAAGTTACTCTCCATAGGAAAGAGTTGACACTACCACATTGTGTCTTGATTTATGAGATGTTTTATAAATCAAGGACTTTCAAACAACAAGTTATGCCCCAAAATAAGAGTTAATATTGTCACATTATGTCTTGATTTATGACATGTTCTATAATTCTTGTCTTATAGGTGCGACTCAATCCAAGGACTTTCAAACAACAAGTTACACCCGATGGGAAAGAGTTGACACTACCACATCGTGTCTTAATTTATGAGATGTCGTATAACTTTTGCCTCAGAGGCAAGACTTAGCCCACAAGTTACATACCATGGACAAGAGTTAACACTACCATATTGTGCCTTGATTTATGTGATGTTCTATTAAGTCTTGCCTCTAAGACAAGACTTAGCTCAAGAACCTCTCCAAAAAATAAGTTACGCTCAATGGGCAAGTGTTAACACTACCGCATTGTATCTTGATTTATGAGATGTTCTATAACTTTTGCCTTAGAGGCAGAACTTAACTTGAAGATTTTCGAACAACAAGTTATGCCCTACGAGCAAGATTTGACACTACCACATTATGTCTAATTTATGGAATGTTCTATAACTTTTGCTCTAGAGGCAAGACTTATTCCAAAGAACTTTCAAACAATAAACAATAAGTCATGCTCTTAAATTTACTTTGATGTCAAAGAAAGAAGATCCTTTTGCGGATTATCCAACTTTCCTTTATTAGCAAAATATAATAGAAGTTGAGAAAAGGAATAAAGAGAAGAAACAAAATAGAGGAGAAAAAAATTGAGAAAAAAGATTGAGAAAAAAAAAAGATAAAGGTTAAGAAAAAAGAGAAGGATAAAAAATCAAACAAAAAAAGAAAAAAATTAAAGATAGAAAAAAATAAAAATGAGAAAAAAAAGTTTGAGAAAAATGAAAAAAAAAAAGAAAAATAAAAAAAATAAAAAAATAAAAGAAAAATAAAGGTTGAGACAAGAAAAAAAGAGAAATTAAGAAATAGATAATGTTTGAGAAAAAAAATTAAAGAAAAATAAAGGTTGAGACAACTGAATTAAAGCAAAAAAAAATTAAGAAAAAATAAAAATAGAAGTTGAGAGACAAAAGAGGATGTAAAATTTAAAAATATTTGAGGTGTAGAAGGACAAAAATGTATTTATCTATACATAAAAAAAAGACTATTCTTTAAAAACTTTTCTGGCATAAAAATTCAAAGTCACTCATCCCACGTAATTTCCTCCCTATCAACTTACAAAAATTTTGAGTCAGATTTTATCATTTTAATTTTATACTAATCTTTTTCATTATTGGTATTTTGAGTTATTATTACAATTCATTCAATTTAAATATATCAAGTAGAAAATATGATTTTGTATCTAAAAAGGTTTATAAATTCTATATTTAAAATATTTTTAGGATATTTTATGAAGTTTGGCTTTAGACCCTAATTTTATCGAGTCGGCCCACTTTTAGCTTACTAGTTTAACAGCACGTGACATGCACATGTAACGTTTGATTATTTAAAATTAAATAATTTTATCTATTGCAGAAATTTTTAATAAAGTATAAAAAGGTCAAATCATTTTTCAAAGATCCTTCACACTTTAATATAATAATGTAAATGTAAACATATATTTTAGTGTAAGCATATTTTATATTTTACCACTAGAAGTTTTAAGTGGTTGATGGATCGTCACTTTTGCGTTTATCATGCAATATCTCTTTCCCTTGCTGCTAGAGGCTAAGAGAGATGCATCAATCTGAACCATATTT
Organism: Capsicum annuum; assembly: GCF_002878395.1. Taxonomy (NCBI): domain Eukaryota; kingdom Viridiplantae; phylum Streptophyta; class Magnoliopsida; order Solanales; family Solanaceae; genus Capsicum; species Capsicum annuum. The sequence continues at coordinate 5,390 of NW_025883733.1, forward strand.
GTGGTACTATTTTGTTTTCTATATTTAAAATCTTTCTTTGTTTTTAAAGTCAAATATTTATAAAATCATTGATTACATTTTTATTACGTACTTAAAACTTTTAAAAATTTGATACTTCTTAAATTTTTCTTTTCAAATATAATTAAAATCAAATTTAGTTGATTTAAAATTTTTGAACTAATAAAAAAAATATTAGTTGTCATGAATTCTGATGACTTCTAATAAGGAAAAGTTTTATCATTAATATATTTGATTAATTTTTAATTCTTAAATATTAAAAAAATAGTGAAAAATAATTTTATCGCAAAGATTTTTAATGAAAGACAAAAAGTTCAAACAAAATTTCGAATGACTTTCACACTTCTAATATATTATAGATTATAGACATAAATAGATATAGATATAAACTATAGACTATAGATATAGATTATAAATATAAATATAGATGTAAATTATAAATTATTGATATAAATATAGATTATAGATATAGGTAAGTGAAAAAACAATAAGTCAGAACAAGTTCTTAATAGAGTATAACGGAAGAAACATGCTTTTACATGCAAATTAAAATCTCTAGATAAGGTCCATTCAGATTTGATAAGGGCCATTTAGATTTGACTTTTTATACCGTTCATACTATATATGGTTCTACTATAATTTAACCTGTAAGACCAGATCAAGTAAGCTATTATTATAGAACTTGTAAGACAACTCAACATACTTTTACGTGCAAATTAAAATCTCTAGATAACTTATTTACTTTAGTGATATTATTTTCTTTAAATAATAACTGATCTTTATAAGAAATTATATATAAAAACTTGAATGCTCATCTCAAAAAATAGTATGAGAATTTCTTCTTAATATATTAATATATTTTTTTAAAAAAATAAAATTATTTATTTTGATTAAATGAGTTTGCTGAGCTAATATATTTATTATTTTTTTAAAAATGATGTTTTACTGATATAACATGCTACTTAGAAGAGGAGGGAACTTTTGAGGTATTTAGTGAATTTTTGAGAAAAATATTAATAATTGAGTGACATTATTATCTTAGCAAAAACAAAAGGTGATTTTTATAAGTGACTCTAGAAACATTGACAACAATCCAAGAAAACGACTTTAGAAAAAACTAAAAATTTAAGTAATGATAAAAGATTTCTAAGCATGAAAATTTCTTCATAATAAATTAATATATTTTTTAAAATAAAAGAATAAGAATATAATTTTTACTGAATAAGTTTGATGATTTAAATAGATCTACTATTAAAAAAAAATTAATAACATGATCTACCAATTTAAATTCATGATCCTTAATTTTAACTTCATTGTTCATTCCCACGCATTGGGATTGTTTTCAATGTATTGAAAAATGATTGTTAAATAAAGTAATATTAGAAATTCAAAAGATAAAAAAGGGCAAAAATGTCTAAAAATTAACTAGTTTATAGTGTGAATAAGACTTTTTACTATTGTGCTAAATTGTGGCCAAACAGTTTTTTCTGTTATAAATATATCATATATAGTGAATGTCTACTTTACCATATATAGTGAATACCTACTTTACCATATATTGTGTATGTCTACTTATGGAAAAGTTACAAACCCCTAGGTTAGTTTTTTCCTATAAATAAAGGGTTTTTGCTTCATTGTAATTCATCTCTCAAGAGAAGAAATAAGAATTACTCTCTATTCTCTCTACTCTTCTTCTTTGTCCTTTCTTGTTTTATAACACGTTATCAGCACGAGACTCTGCCAAACAAGGTGAGATTATAAATCTGAAGGATTTCAAGGTTAGTAATTCTTTATGTTATCTTTCTTTTGCTATTACTAATATAATTATAATTGGATTTGGGAAAAAATAATTGACCCATTGTATATGCTCCATTCCATGAAGTAAATGTGGTAGCAATATATGATAAGTCTGAAATATGACAACTTACTTCATTCTTGAGGTGTATGTAGTAGCAGTGCATAATATGTCTGAAAGAAGATAAGTGATTGAATGCACGAATATACGCGTGGAGGGACAATATGATAATGATCATCAAAAGTAATGATATTTTCACACGCTTATATGATTATAAGATATGCTAGAGAGAAAAAAATTCTTTACATCATATGTATGCCTGGATTTGCTTCTGAAGTAGCAAAATCTTGAAAGAGGTTATAAGCTATCATAATTTGATAGGCTTAAGGCACGATTATATTCCATTCCTGGGGAATGAGAAACTTATTAATGCAAACATGCACTTGATTGCGATTGTATCACAACTCATCTCCGAAAGAGGTTGAATAATTTTGAAATCTACTTCTGAAGTAGTAAATCTGAAATTTATTCATGTAATAGTAAATCTGAATTCACTAAACAAAAAGTACATGTCATGGTAAACTTGGAGTTTACTAGAATAAAAGTTCATAAATTGATATGAACGATTGTGACATCTCGCAGATATACATGTATTGAAGAACTAGAAGATTCTTCAAGAATTGTTTATGTCATTTGTTCTCATGATAAGTTGGTTGGACCAACTAATATTGGGATTGGATCTCTTCAAATCTGAAAATTATAAAAGGTGAATAAGGGTCCGTTTATCTATCATGTGATATGTTAAAATTATGCATCAATAAGATGATACAACATGTACATTTATTGTCAACTTGCAGTTTGACATTCATAAAGTTGCTTGCTCAATAAAATTGAGTTAAGCATGACTTTCAGATTGTGTAACCAAGATAATTCATCTTGATAATGATAGTTTAGCATTAAATGTCTTCGATAAATATCTAAATCATTGTTAACGAGAACAAAACTTTATGTATTGGTCTGAAATATGATATATTGCAATAACACTTGTATGAATTAGACCAATAAATTATAATTATTTCTTTCCTCTCATTGGTTTAAGGTCGGGAACCAATTATTCCATCTAATAATTTTGAATTAATGAATGTACCATAATGCACAAAGATGGATTCCTCAAAAAAGTAGAGGATGTATGTTAGTTTTTCTAACATAAGGGGGAGATTATAAGCGCTATGAAATATGTTAGGAATTATCACCAGATCCTCATCCAAAAGATAATTCAAGTCAAATGCCGAAAGCATTTCATATTAAGCGCAAGTACTCTTATTTTGTATTCCTAAAGGACAAAATCTATGCATGCATGAAGCGTGGTAGACTAATCGGTTCCAAATGAAATAATCCTTGAAAGGGATAAGGAGAAAATAATCATAATAAGAAGGCAATGTACTTTTGAAGAACCTACGACATAACACTTCATGAAACCTATGAGAGGTTCAGGTACCTGAAATAATGAATGATGAGATCTCAAAATGTTATGTCATATTGTGAACTGATACAAAATTATAAATCATCGATAATATCATTGATATAATATTGGCGCAATATTGTAAAAAAATATGAGGATTCAAATTCTACGTTTATTTAAGCATGCTGACATAGAAACATTTATCAAGTGACCTGAAAGGATGCATTTGGTAAGCGTAAAAATTATTTGATTTGCAGTCCAGACACTTGAAGATGTTACACTTGACATGTTGGATATTGTTACTTAACAAACATCCATATAAAAATCCCTAAAGGATTCAAAATGCCTGAAGTATATAAAGTTTCTGGAAAACTTTTTATTATCCTCATAAGATATAATTTGATGATTTGAGTGTCATTGAAACTCTTGGAGAGTTTTTAAAAGCAATAGAGTATTTGCTTAAATAAGAAACATGCAAAAATTAAATAAGGATCTATTCCGACCTTAAGAAAAGAATAAGGAACTCCTTGGTTATGAAGTACCATATCTTAGTGCAATTGATGCACTAACGTATCCTGCAAATACTACAAGGCCTGATATAGCCCTTTTTTAGTTAATTTGTTAGCAAGTTTGCAGTCCCAATCTTACTGGTCATGCTGATTTTGGGTACTTATCTGACCTACATAAAGCTCGGTCTCAAATAGGCTATGTGTTCATATGTGGTGGTACTGCAATATCTTGGAGATATACAAAGCAGTCTATCGTAGCCAATTCATCGAATCATGTTGAGATAATAGCTATTCATGAAGCAAGCCGGGAATGCATATGATTGAAGTCTATGATACATCTCATTCGAGAAAAATATGATGTGAAATATGACAATTTACCCACAATTTTATGTGGAGATAATGCATCATGCATAGCACATCTTAATGGATGATTCATCAAAGGAGATAGAACGAAGCACACTTCATCAAAGCTTTTCTATACACATGAGCTACAAAAAGAATGGTAATATTAACATGCAACAGATTCGTTCAAGTAACAATGTGGCTGATTTATTCACCAAGTCTCCTTCAATTGCAACTTTCAAGAAGATGGTGCACAAGATCGAAATGCAAAGGTTCAAGGATGTTCTCATTAGGGGGAGTTAATACGCGTTGTACTCTTTTTCCCTTACGAGGTTTTGTCCCACTGGGTTTTCCCTGTAAGGTTTTTAATGAGGCAGCTTATATGCGTATTGTTAAAGATGTGTACTCTTTTTCCTTCACTAGATTTTTTTCCCACTGGATTTTTTCTAATAAGGTTTTAATAAGGTACATTATCTATCAATTAAACATTAAGGGGGAGTGTTATAAATATACAATATATAGTAAATGTCTATTTTACCATATATATATAGTGAATACCTACTTTACCATATATTGTGTATGTCTATTTATGGAAAAGTTACAAATCCCTAAGTTAGTTTTCTACTTCATTGTAATTCATCCCTCAAGAGAAGAAATAAGAATTAATCTGTCTATTCTCTCTTCTCTTCTTCTTTATTTTTTCTTGTTTTGTAACATTCTCCTTGTTTTATATATACATTGACTTGGTTATTTCCCATAAATCGTTATTCATTTTCATTTTTGTTTCATAAACAAACCTAAGCAATCAAGCAACTAACAACCATGGCTGAAGTGCTTGTCTCCATTGTGCTTGATCAATTGGGCACTTTCATTGTGGAGAAAGTTAAGGGGCAAGTACAAGAGCTTAAAATGGCTATTGGGATCAAGAAAGAGATCCGAAGTCTTTCCTTGGTTGAAAATGATAAGAGAAGCATTGGATGATGCTGAGAGAAAAAGAGTTAAAGACAAAAATGTTAAGCATTGGCTAGAAGTTCTTGAAGCTTTCTCCTATGATGCAGACAATGTCTTAGATGAATGGCGCACAAGAATACTCCTGCAAGAATTTGAAAGAAATGAGGCTGCTGCTGCTGGTGGTGCTTCAATTCCTAGGAAGAAAGTAAGTTGCTTTATTCTACCTTCTTGTTTTACTTTCAAGAAATTTGAGGTCGATCGTGATATTGTTCGTAAAATAAAGGAATTGGATGTGAAGTTAGAAGAGATTGTGAGAGAAAAAGATCAGTTCAATTTTGTAGTTAGTGCAACTGGTGATGGTGGTATTTATGATCAAGATATGTTTAGGAGAGTTATGACTACAGGTATTGTGGATGAATCAGAAGTACATGGTAGGGATTCTGATAAAGATGTTGTAATACGGAAGTTGCTTGAGAATAGTGATCAAGAAAATGGCCCCCTTGTTGTTTCTATTGTGGGTACAGGTGGGATTGGAAAGACAACTCTTGCACAACTAGCTTATGGTGATAAGAAGTTAAAGGGTCATTTTGATGAAAGAATTTGGATTTGTGTATCGGACCCTTTCGATGAAGTCAAAATTGCAAAAGCTATTCTTGAATCACTAACTAAAAGCACTCCGAATCTGTCTCACTTTCATTTGTTAGAAAGAATTCAAGAATGTGTTTCTAAGAAAAGGTTCTTTCTTGTGCTAGACGATGTATGGCCCTGAAGATTATTCTAAATGGGAACCGTTGAAAAACTCCCTCAAGAACGGAGCTCCTGGAAGTAGAATCTTGGTTACATCTAGGAGTGAGAGGGTTGTGGGAATGATGGGCAGTTCTTACATGCATAGGCTGGGACAGATATCAGATTCAGATTGCTGGACATTCTTTAGTCGGATAGGATTCTCAGGAAGGACTAATGAGGATCGTGAGGATTTACAAGATATAGGAAGGAGAATTGTTCGAAAGTGCAAAGGATAGCCACTTGCTGCAAAGACTATGGGAAGTCTCCTACGGTTTAAGGTTACAGAACAAGAGTGGAAAACTGTTTTGGACAATCAAATTTGGGAACTAGAGGAAGTAGCAATAGACCTTTTTCCTCATTTGTACTTGAGCTACGATGATTTGTCCCCCATCTTGAAGCGTTGTTTCTCATATTGTGCCATTTTCCCTAAAGATACTGTCATAAATGTAAATAGGTTCATTAGAATTTGGATGGCACAAGGTTATCTCAACACGGTTGAAAATAACCAACAAGAAGCAAAAGGACGTGAGTATTTCATGAACTTAGCTATGCTCTCTTTCTTTCATGAGTTGGAGACAAATGATAAAAATACAAGTGTGATAATATCTTGCAAAATGCATGATGTGGTGCATGATTTTTCTTAATTTCTTTCAAGAAATGACTGCTATAGCATCACAGGGACCGAAGCAACCAAAAACATGGAAAGTGTTCTTAGTATTTATCATTTATGCTGAGAGAGAACTGATAGTACAGTAACTCCTGTTTCTGTCTGTGATGTTGGAAAGCTCCGCAGTCTTTTTGCTGAACACTTGCTCTCAAAAGATCTTACTCTCGATCTATTCAAAGGTCTTAAATGCCTAAGGGTTCTAGATTTACAAGGTTGTGGAATGCAAGAACTCCCTGAAGAAATCGGTAATCTATTTCATCTGAGGTACATTGATTTAAGCAGCAGTCGAGTGAAGAACTTGCCTGAAGCCATTTGCCAGTTGTGTAATCTACAAACCTTAGATCAAGGATGTAAGCTTATTTCAAGACTTCCTCAACATATGGGAAAACTGATAAATTTGAGACACCTCATTACCAACGATGCAGAAAACGTAGTAGAAGCACAAAATGCAGCATTAAGAAGGAAGCCATACATTAACGAACTACGTTTGAACTTCTATTAGGCAACTGAGGTAAGAATGGATGTGATGAAATCTCTAATACCACCTCCAAACCTTAGATTGTTGACAATCAACGGATACAGCGTCTCTCAATTCCCAACATGGATTAGACAGTCCCTTAACAATCTTAGAGTTCTTACACTAAGTGAGTGTTTTAACTGCACCTTTTTGCCACCTTTAGGTAAGTTGCCATTTCTTGAAATTCTTTGGATAAGGCTTATGGATGAATTGAAACATGTGGGAAATGAATTCTTGGGCTTGCCAGGAACCATGGAAGTATTTCCAAAGTTGAAGAAATTGAGATTTTCATATTGTTCAGAGTGGAAAGAATGGACAAACTTAAAATTAGAAGTTGGTATTTCAATAATGCCTAGTCTTAAGGAGTTGGAATTAAATTGTTGTGAAAAGCTTAAGAGCCTTCCATATAGTTTCCTGCAAAGAGTGTCATCACTAGAGTCTCTGAAGATCAAGATGTGCCCTTGTCTTGAACTTGATTTGGCTGAGACAACTCATATTCAAAATATAGAAACTGATAATGGGATGTGAGGAATGTTGAATTCTTTTGTGAGATGCCTGAAGCCGGAATCACAGGTAATCGTCCATCAGCCATATGGTGGAGAATTCGTTCCCAGCCCTTGTACAGATCCTCCGTTACACTATAGGATTTGGCCGAAGTCGTTACTTTATCCTATATGAGCAAAATATGTATGATAATAAACTTTTCATTTTTCTTTATTTTTTTGTTTTATGTTCTTAACTTCTAATCTACATCCACAATATAGTAAAAGTATAAAAACCTTTAGAAAAGTGATTCAAACTTTTTAACGAAGACTCTGCAATAAATAGAATCGTATTTTTATTGAATAACAGTCAGTTACATGTTTTCCTTCTAAGATTCTATTGGCCGCCCATACGGAAGTTGGTTGACCATCCTATCTTATATATATATATATATAGCCTTCAGTTAGACGGTCTCTCCATCCCTTCTAGCCTTCTCATCTCTGGAAAGCTTTGCTCAAATGGCTAGAGTGCATATTAATTTAAATTCTTTGCTTCGTTGGTTGGATTTCCCCATTGTTATTAGAAGTTTGTGAAGATTATTCAGAAGCGTGGAGAGCAATAGTTGTAGTAATTTGGTGTTGTATGAAGATGTAATAGATGTCCTTAAATTTATGATCCATCCTCAGATCAGCAATCTTTCAGCGATATCCTTAATTGGTCGCTTATATCAATCACAGAGGTTTGTACAGTTAAGTGCTATAGAAGAAGATGACGAATGTGATCTTAATTAGGTTCGCAATTGTACTTTCCTTAGATTCACTAAAATACAGCGCACCTATGCATCATAGGCTGGTGGTAATTATTATGCTTAATAACTAATGCATGTGCAAACAAAAATGCTGAACCATATTGTGGCCTTGTACTTAGCTATAGTTTTGGTGGTTTTTGTAAGTTTAGTTTAAAGTTGTTTTTAATGCTTTTACATAAATGTTGTATGAATATATTAATTCTTTGTTCCATTTTTTCTTTTGAATTTGATAAAATTATCAATTTATTTTCAATTTAGATATATATATTTTTTTTATTATATCGAAATAATTTTATAACTTAAACTTACTAAAGTGAGGTATACGCACGAATCGTGTACTATAAGACTAGCTTCCTAAAAGTAGATAGAGAGTTTCTTATAGATTATTGAAATATCCGTTTTAATCCGACTCAACATTAACTTGTATCTATGTTTTGATGACATGCACATCAAGCATTTTAATAATATAGATGTTGACTTTATATTACTTTCAGAATTAGAGTTTCAAAAGGTTGAGTTAACATGGTTTGACACCAAATCAAACAATTTGCTTCAGAAGTCACAAGTAAAATTATGTGTTACTATAATACTGTTATAAAATAAAATAGCGGAAGAAATAAATTGCAGGAAGTGTATTATACATTGTTCTATCTTCTCTCAAATGAATGAAATTCATGCCATTTTATAGGCAAGCAAGTATTGGCAACTTGCAGTAATTGTTTACACAGGGAAGGGGGAAGGTCCATATTGGTGTTTTGACTACTACATACACTGACACATATACGATGTGTAAAACTGATAGGGTAGTTAGTCAGTTAGTTAGTTAGCCGATAGATTAGTCAACTGTATAGGTTGTTAGAGGTTGTTAGATAATGATTAGTTAGTTACAATGAGCTGTCAATGAGCTGGATACATGATTCACTTCTTAGCTCATTCTTAGCTCATCTTAACTCAAGTCTATAAATAGACTCATAGCTGTAACGCTTCTAGAAAGAATAATGAAAATTTAGCTTCCGTTTATTTTCTTCTTTTCCTTGTTTGCAAGCTATCAAGCTGCAAGCTATCTCTGTTTTTCCAGTTTCTTCTTCTTCGCAATTTCGATCTACATTGCAGTTACATCCTATCAATCATGGTGCCTAAAATTGATCAAAGTGATCCACTTTTCAGTGGTGCATCTGATAGTTCCAGTGTTGTACTCATCCCAATCAAGTTAACTGGTTCAGAAAATTATAGTTTATGGAGTCGATCGATGTGTATTGCTCTCCTAGGGAAGAGAAAGTTTGAATTTATCACTGGAACCTACAACAAGGAATTGTAGAGAGAAGAGCTTCATCGGTAGTGGGAAATATGTAATGCAATTATACTTTCCTGGATCATGAACACTGTGAGTGAAAGTCTGTTATCTAGAATTGTTTATGCCACGAATGCTTGTGCAGTTTGGGAAGACTTGAAGGAGAGGTATGAAAAGGTGAATCGTATGCGTATATATCAATTGCATCGTGAAATTAATATGCACTCTCAAGGTACAAACTCAATCTCAGCTTATTTTACCAAATTGAAGAGTTTATGGAGTGAGTATGATGTACTAGTGCCAAATCCTAGTTGTGATTGCCCTAAGTCTAGAGAGTACTCAGATCATATGTGTCAACTTAGACTTTTACAGTTTTTAAGTGGCTTAAATGAGTCCTATGATCAAGCTAGAAGATAGATATTGCTCAAGGGAGTGACTCTTACTCTTAACCAAGCCTATGTTATGCTTATAGAGGATGAAATCCAACATTCAGCTTGCATGATGACTGTAAATGACATATCAGAACCACTTGCTATGCAAGTGAATTAAATTTATGGTTTTGGGCAAAGCAA
>NW_025883734.1:0-5002 GCF_002878395.1 Capsicum annuum
ATGATTGACTCTGAGGGACCTGTTCCCTGACTGGGTAGCACAACCCCTAAGAGTTCCAATAATTGGTATCAGAGTTAAGTTCACTCTAAAAAGTTCATACCTAGAGTGTTTTGGTCATCATAGTTGCTATAACTAAACTAGGAGTAGAAAGAAAAAAAAAGAAAAAAAGAGAGATATTCCTAACCTTGAAGGCTTTAGAGTGTGACCTAGGTGAAAAAAATACTGATGTTACATTTTTAGCAACAAGGATTGTTAATGCTATAAAGCGGGTTGGTCATCATAGCAAGAGAAATGGTAAAATTGAAGGTTATCACAAAGGTGGAAGTTTTAAATCATTCATGAGAAACCACCAAATACAAAAGAATGATCAAAATCTAGAAACATCAAGAAGAAAAGATGCAATTAGTTGTATAGTAAAGAAGGCGTTGGCTACTTGAAAAGACTTGTCTACCAAATTTGGGAAAGACAAAAAGTATGGAGATAATTTCATCCTAAAATAGGATGATAAAAAAATAACCTCAGGTTCCTAGTGTTTTCTAATGGCAATATGGGGAGACTTTTCTAGTGATCTAGGTAAAGATGAGAAAACTGGAGATATTTTTATGCTAGCATTGGAAGATAGTCCAGTTATCTATGATTCCTTGTTTTAATTCTTGGTAAACACAAAGGATAAAGAAGAAAAGTAAGTAACACTCCTTGATCTTAAGGAAAACCTAGACAACTACACAACTAGGAAGATAAAAAATCTTACTAGTTTGTTGATAGACTCTGTATATGAATTAACTGCTGATAAGAATGCTTTGGATGAGAAATTATAAAATCAAGAACATGAATTGAGTACATTAACTCTTCAAATATTTGAAACTGAATAATGGTCACTAACTTTAAGTATGAAAATCTGAATTGTACACTGAAAAGGGAAAATGGTGTAGATAGTAAAGGGAAGAAGGAAGTTTTAAGGCTTCAGATTAATTTTGAAGAGAAATTAAAAGCTTTAAAAAAACACCTTATGTCAGCACTTTATAGGAATAAAGAGTTAAAGAGGGACCTAGACCATTTGAGAGAAGATCTCAACAAGTCACTTAAATGAACTGCTTCTTCACAGATCCTTTCTACTTTAACTAGTCAAGGTGTTAATATGGTAGAGACCTGGGCTACAAAGGAGAATTCCAGCCTAATTTATCTTAAAGAAAGGCTGTTAATAATGTTAGAAACAAAGAAAGTAAACTCCTATGCATTCACTGTAGAAAGATGGGCATACTAAGGAATATTGTCAAAATTGGATTAAAGATAATATAAATGGGTTAGGATACGTTCAGCAAGGAAAATCACTTTCTAAGGGTTTCAAGCCTTTGAAAATTTTAAAAAAGAAGCTATATCTACCTAGATGGGCTAAAAAGAATATGATCACACTATTATTGAAACACCCTAGTTTTGACCCTTGGAAATTTCTTAATTTTGAGCTCTCTGGACATCATACGACTTGTGCTTCCTTGTTGTATGATGTGGGTATGATTTAGGGTTCTTGGTTGTATGTTACTCAGTATGGTTTTAGTTGGTTACTTTCCAAGGTATGAATGGACACCATACAAGTCGTATAGAGGTGGTACGAGAGAGAAAACCCACTCATATATTGCTCAGTATGTCAAGTATAGATAATTCTGCCTAGGGTACGGTTCTAGGCTACTAATTATATGATTGGATATGAGATAGGCCATGGACTCGTATTTTGGACAGAATTGGAGTCCAATATTCTGTCAAGGGTATAAGTGGTGTGTACCACTCGTATGATTGGTGTACAAATTGGGGGAGGGGGGAGTGGTACCCCCCTGCACACCTTTTTTAGCTTTTAAGCTGAGGATATTTTAGATATTTCCCACCCTAAAACCCTTAAGACCCCACATCTTAAAACATATTGTAGCCTCTCATAACACACTTTGAAGGATCAAAACAATCCTAAAACTCTCTCTAAACACTCTCTTGTAGATTGGGGTAGGGTTTCTGCAAGGTGTTCAACTATAGGCTCAAGAGTCAAGTTATTTCCGTGAATCTTCGTGAATAAGGAATATGACGCTTCTCTTATTGTTAGTTCTTAATTATGTGTTTTAAACATTGATTATGATTCATTAATGGTGGTTTTGAAAACCAATGTTGAGGTTTTTGTTGTATATGGTTGAGTATTATTTACATATTTTTTATGATGGTTTGCACATGTGAGTTCTTGGTAATTGTGGTTTAACAAATGGGTCATGGGTAACCATAAACTTGGTGGTTTTTACCTTGGTCTTGGTTTTGATAATGGTATGCCCTCAACATGTTTGTGAAAATTTCTAAGAGAATAAACTAGTCACATGTTAAATGGTATTTTAAACTAAGGCATTGGCCTAATAAATATGAATGGTTGGTAAATGTCTTTATGAAGGCCTTGTTGCCCATGTAATGAGTTAAATATTAACCTTGGTGGTTTAATTGGCTAAAAGGGTTTGAGTCCCTAAACATTAAATTCATATATGCCTTTATTAGACAATGGGTTTGATCCCCTAAACTTTGAATTGAATTAGTGCATTTGTTAGACAATAGGTTTGAGTCCCAAAGTCAAATGAATGATTAGTTGGTTGATAATGGTAATAGTATATGGTACGCTTGCAAGTAGTGTTGGTATGATGACACCAACGAAGTGTCTTTGGTAAGTAATTGGCTTAATAATTGTGATTGCAAAATGATGGTTTTAAATTGGGCTTTAAAGCGGGGTGTGTAGCCGGTCCATTCAAGTAGAGTACGAAAATCTAACACTAAAACCGCACTAGCTGGTGCGGGTGTCGTTATGACTGGTTGGTTCAAGTCCCTCGAATGAATATATGAATGAGAGGTTCGAGTCCCCCATAATATAGGTATTGGTTCTTAAGTCACTTTGATTATGCTGGGAGGTTTGAGTCCTTCATATAGGCATAAACGATTATAGATATTCTCTGGTTCATGCAGCTACACGCACTAGGGCCCTTCCAGAAAGGGGAGACTGAGCCCATATAGCCTGTGGGTGATTTCAAAGTTCATTCTAATCTTTTTCCCTATACCAGCATGGTACATATGTATATGTATGTATTGCAATGGTTATATGCATTGGTTGATTGGTTTTGAACTATTGGCGTTATACTATCCTTATCCTTGAGCTACATGCTAGCGCTCTAACAGCTAACCGTCTTTAATGCTGTATCCCCATGCGATGTAGATGTTGGTCATACTATCATATCTCCTGCTCAGTGACTAGGATTTGAGGACAACTTGTGTTGACTTGAAGTGGTAAGCTTCTATACTTTGAAGGCTATATTTCTTACTTTGAGTTTTTTTATGTCTTTATTGGTTTAGACTTAGATATTGGTTTTGGCTATGGTCGGGGGCATGTCCCGATTGAATATTCTTGTTTTGCTTTAGAGGCTTTGTATGGACAAACTGTGGACTTGAGTATGTTATGGAATAGTTATGGATTTGGTTATTATTCTGTGGTTTGATGTTTGGTTGGATTGGATATCCAGGGTGATCTCCAATACTTGTTGGATTTAGTGATGTCGCCTAAAATACACTTTAATTGGAAGTATAATATGGTCAATTTCAAATATAATAAGCCAACTACGTTGGGGTCAATCCCACAGGGAAAACATAAACAATTGCATAACTTTGATGGAATCCATGAGCAGTACAGGAAAGTAAATGGGGGTATTTTAGTGTCAGTTGTAAGTAGTCACTAAATCTTTAGTGCTTTTGAGTTGTAGACAATATGAGAAGAACACTAGGATTGTGTTTCTTCTGGCTTCTCAACTCCGTAAATTTCTCATGATCAAACTGATAATTCTATTGTTCTGCATGCATAGTCTACAAGATAAGTATTATCAGCATCCTTGTAGGCGCGAAGATAAATCTCACCCTTTACCGGTTAAGTCCCAGGGCATCACCTTGTTGCTCCTTACTACGACCTCAGTTCACTATCACCTTTTCGGTTCAAGTGATTAGATGAGATGCGAGGACTAAAAGGAGGAGGTAAAAAGATCCCAAATCACTGTCTTAACTTCTTTTCCCAATCACAAAATCCCTTGTGGGGACAGATGCGAATACATTCTATCTCAAGTTACTACAGCTACTTGATATTAATTATCATGAAGAAGATTATGATATATGTAGAAACCCTAAAACAGATGAATCTCACACTTCCTCTATGTAGCTAATCCGCCAGGGTTGCCACAACCCTAGTTAAAGAGATTAGCCACTCGTATTTGTGCAAGAAACCATGATTATCAATGAAGAACACATATAATTAATTGCACAAGAATAAGATGAATAAAATCCAAAGTCTTTAATTGAATAAAACTCCAAAATCTCAAGAGCAATTGTAAAAGGATCGTAAAGTATTGTAATAATATATAAAAGAGCGTAACCTGATAAAAGATAAACCCTAGGGTATTTATAGTATCTCAAAATAACATAAAAGACCTAATAAAAATAGAAAAGGTTAAGTTATGTCGACAGTAGGTATGACTCGTTCTTCACTCGTATCAGCATCATACGAGTCATACCCTACCTTCTTGTATCCAGTCCAGTGTCTCATCTCCCAAGTCTTCAACTTTCTATTTAGCTTACGACTTTCGCTTACGAGTCATACCTGAGTGTACAACTCATGTCCTTCACTCGTATCAACCTCAGATTTTTGTATTTCCAAGCTTTGAACATTGGTTTGTGTATGATTTGACTATATGAGTCATACTCAGACTTTGACAAGTATTCTTCTGGGACTTTAACTCTTGGTTGTAACTTTGGACACTTTTATGCTCACGATTGCTGTTCATGCCCTGTTTTCTCAATATACGACTCATATAGCTGAGTCGTATCTTTTCTTCACTTAGTCTTTTATTTGGGTCTTGGGTTATGTGTTTCTTACGAGACATCATACAAATTGTAGACTTTGTTTACGATTCGTGAGGTGACTCGTATCTTGATCAGACTTGGTCTT
>NW_025883735.1:0-1682 GCF_002878395.1 Capsicum annuum
TGTTGTTGATTTAACATTTTTCTTTTTTATATGCAGGAAGAATATGTAATTTTTTATCTTCATCTTCATCCATTAATGTTTAAGGTACACCACTTTAATCAATTTGTGTTTCTTTGAATTTGTAAAAGTCAACCTTTAGTTATTTTTGAACAATGTATATACATGCATTACATACTTTATAGTGTACTAAACTATCTGAAAATTACAATATGTTGATATTCATAGTGCCATCACAAATAATATTTTATATAATAATTGTCCATCATACTTTTCATCTATTTCGACATTTTAGATTCATGAATCTTGAATCTGTTTACTTTTCTCTGTTTTCTATTACTTGTGGGTGTCGTATTTATGTTATGCCATCTTGTTCCATGCTTTACTATGTATTTGTGTAGTATTTCATGTCTCGAGTAGGGGGTCTATCAGAAACAGCGTTTCTACTTCTTTAGAGGTAGAGGTATGGACTGCGTACATCTTACCCTCCCCAGATCTTACTATGTGGGAATACAATGGGTTTGTTGTTGTTGTTGTTGTTGTTGAATCTTGATCATTTCAAGTTATAAAACAAACATGTTTTCAGTTCTACAAAATAGTACTATTAATTTTTTTTCGATTTGATAAATATTATTGTTACAAAAGTACTATCATTTATATATAATATTTTCTATTTCCCCCAAAAAAAAAATCTAAGATTTTGTGTACCATTATTCTTATCTTTTATCATTGAATTTTTTTTATTGATTTTTTGCATGTGTTCATTATGAAGGAATATAATTTTCATAAAAAAAAAATTGTAGAAAACAAATTATTTCTTACTTGTAGTTTTTATTCGTGACACAAATAAAAAATATTTTCCTAAAGAATATATGTATGTTAATACTAAACAATAAAAAAGAACAGTGACAAAGAGATGAATATGATCGAAGTGAACTGGAATAGATGGGGACGGTGTAGGGTGTGGTCTAGATGGGTGGAGGGTAGGGGTGGTGAATGTAGGTTTAGTTGGGGTGGGATAGGAAAAAAGATTCTTAAAAAATATAAATTGAAGAGTTTAAAATTCTTTTGGGGTTAGAATTTTTTTTTAAAATCTATAAATAAAAAATAATATATATATATATATATATATAGTGGGGGGTTGGAGGGGGTTTCGTGGTGAGGTGGATGGTGTTAAGAAAAAAAGTTATTTTTTTAAAAATAAAATAAATATTTTTTAGCAGTTGGGAGGGGCCAAGAGGGCAAGTTGGGGGTGGGGGGTTGGGTAGGGTAAGAAAAGAAAACTTAAAGTTTTAAAAAAAATAAAATAAAAATTGGGTGGTGAGGATAGGGGTGGTGGGGGGTGGATGATTTTAAGAGTGGTATGAGAGGTTTTAATTAAATTTATTTAGAAGATATAAGAATACGTATAAATAAAATACTTAAAAATATTAAATGATAAAATAAAACAATGAAAAAATTATGACCAATTAAAATTTATTGGAAAATTTAAAAAAAATATTAAATTGTATGTGCTTTGTTTATTGAATTTGGAGTGGTGAAATTTAAATTTTGAAATTAGAGTTTTTGTAATTGACACAATTAAGTGTTTTGAAATGAAATTGAAAGATATAATCTTTTCTTTTTTTGTAAATATAGTTAGTTGTTGAAGTTGAATTGATAGATTAAAATAAAAATGAAAATAT
>NW_025883736.1:0-2387 GCF_002878395.1 Capsicum annuum
AACATTAAGGAAGACATATGAAGAAGAATTTGATATAAAGACATATGCTATTATTTTTTTAAATTTTTTTTAAGAAAGACAGTTACCGAAATAAATAGCTTTTTTATTTCTTTTTTAATTAGTTATATTTAGTTTTGTTATGTATTTTGTTGTGACACATCAGATAGAAATTAAGATATATTGAAATGACAATGCTATTAAATAGTATATTAGTAGTTCTCTCATAGTAAATGATTGAAAAGAGATTCATTCTTATAGAATGTATCTCCCATAAATTTATAGATACAAGTTTACAAAATTTGTCTTAATTATAAAATATAATTTGTCAATATTATTAAGATTTAGTAATATAAGTTTTGCTTTAGTTTGTTATGCAAGTTAGAGTCAAACATGTATTCCGATTAACAAAAAGAGGTTATAGATATATAAAAATATAAAAATTTGTTGATTACTATCATTATATATTGAAATATGATTTGTTGTAATAGATACATACAAATGGAATACATATTGTTCAAAATAAAATAAAATGAAATATATGTTAGAGCAGGCAACTGTAATTAGTGGTGTACAGATCAAATCGTCAAATCAAATCGAACCGACGAACCAAATCAAACCGATAAAAAAAACCAACTTATGATTTGGTTTGATGTTAGAAAAAAAAAACGACTATTCTTGATTTGGTTTGGTTTGGTGTTAACAAAAAAAAAAGTCAAATCGAACCCAAATCAAACCGACATAATATATATATATATAATATTCGAACTTTTTTATACATAAAATATTAATTATAATCTATTTTTTAAATACTTTTTCAACTAATTTTAGTAATTTTTAATAATTTGAAAGTAGATGTAGATATATTTTTAGATCTTGACCTTTAAGTTATAATATTTATTCATTAATTGCTAATTAAATAATTGAAAATCTAATATAAACTTAAAATATAAGTTTTTCACTTTTCATCTCACTTTTTAATTTCGAGAGAGTTTTTTGCTCTCATCTTTTCATAATTATAATTTTTTATTAGCACATGAGTGAAAACATATTTGATCTAGTATCCGATCACAGTATAATTTTACAACCCCACGCAAGACCAATTTCATGTAAGAGTCGATAAGACTTGATATGTCCAACAACGGAAAATCCACAACTACATCATATTTTCTCATAAGCTACGACTAGATTTGATAAAAAAAATAGTGTATGAAAGATGAGTTCTTTACCTGCTTTGGAGTAGCAAGCTAGGTCGACGAACTGAAGAACAGCTTCTGTGAATTCTGATAAACTTTTTATCATAATTATTCAAATGTTTCACTAAAATTGATTATTTTTATTTATGAATATTTTGGTTATATGGGATCAGAGGAATGCTCCTTCGGAATTCCCAAATTTTTTCCCAAAAAATCCTCGCCTCAAAACCCCATCCCACGCTACCTATTTATAGGAAAAAATTGAGAATCCTTTTAGGGGGAAGCAGAGTGGCATTTGAGAATTTTGATTGGAGATTTTTGAATTTCAAAGTTGGGATAATTGAATTTTTCAGCTTGGATTCAATGAATTTGGATGAAAAAGATGGCTAAATTCTTTTGGGGATTCTGAAAGAGGCGGGTGGGAGGTGAGAAAGAATTCTTCCATCCACCATAGAAATAACATGACGTTGTACCTCTATGGTATGAGTTGGTCTCAAAATATTGGCTAGGCTTTGCATTGAGTTGATGAGCTGGATTCTCTCGATCAAATTCGAAGGGAACTTGATGGATTCCTTTGGGAAACTTGCGTCGTTAATGATAAATTTGTTGCGTTTGGGTGTGAATCGCCATTGGTGTTGTACTAGTTGTTATTGTTGTTTTAGGAGAGAGAAAAAAGGAGAGGGTACGGGTAGTGTGTGGTGTATATGTACGTACAGTTGTGTGTACGGGTGTACAGATTAAATTATCAAGTCAAATTGAATTGACGAACTAAATATAATCGAGAAAAAAAACTGACTTATGATTTGGTTTGATTAGTTTGGTGTTAGGAAAAAAAAATCGATCATTCTTGATTTGGGTTGGTATTAATTAAGAAAAATCAAATCGAACCCGAATCAAACCGATAATATATATATATATATATATATATTAAAAGTGTAAAAGACCTTATAAATCACGTTTGAATTTTTTATCCTTTATTAAAAATCTTTCCTTTGGATAAAATCGTTTTTTCGCATTCCCTAAGAAATTATTATTTAATTAAATTTATGATATTAGATTCTAAAATATAAATATTAGTCAGACTTATTCTAAAATTAGGAGTCCAAACATATATAATTAGTAGTACATTGAATAATTTTTTAAAAACACATATTTTCCACTACTTTTATGAACTTTTGTGGAAGATAATTTACA